>NC_092337.1:290311666-290627500 GCF_046630445.1 Rutidosis leptorrhynchoides | reverse complement strand
ATTGACCAACATATAAATATATATACTTAATATAGGTTCGTGAATCCAAGATCAACCCTGCACTTGTTCAGTGCCGTCATTGCATTATTGTTACGAAATACAGTATTGTGAGTTTCATTACTCCCTTTTTATATATATTTTTGGGACTGAGAATACATGCGCTGTTTTATAAATGATTTACGAAATAGACACAAGTAATCGAAACTACATTCTATGGTTGGATTATTAAACTGAATATGCCGCTTTTTAGTCTGGTAATCTAAGAATTAGGGAACAGACACCCTAATTGACGCGAATCCTAATGATAGATCTATTGGGCCTAACAAACCCCATCCGGGTTATGGATGCTTTAGTACTTCGATTTTATTATGTCTGATGAGAGTCCCAGAATGAGGGGGATATTCTAGACGCGTTCTGTTAATGTCGGTTACCAGGTGTTCACCATATGAATGATTTTTAATTCGCGGGTTACGCGTATTATTTTGTACTCGAGTTACGTGTACAATTAAATATCTTAAATCATGTGGTCTATTAAAATGATGGAAATGAATGTTTATGATAAACTAATGAACTCACCAATCTTTTGGTTGACACTTGAAAGCATGTTTATTCTCAGGTTTGAAAGAAATCTCCCGCTGTGCATTCGCTCATTTTAGAGATATTACTGGGAGTCATTCATGGCATATTTCAAAAGACATTGCATTTGAGTCGTTGAGTTCAACAAGATTATTGTTAAGTCATTTATTGTTTGGTTATACTATAGAATGGTATGCATGCCTGTCAACTTTTGAGGATATGAAAGTTTGTCTTTTAAAAATGAATGCAATGTTTGTAAAATGTATCATTTAGAGGTCAATCCCTCGCAATGAAATCAACTATTGTATTTCATTTATAATCGATATGAATGGGTTGTTAAAGTTGGTATCAGAGCAGTGGTCTTAGCGAACCAGGTCTTGCATTAGTGTGTCTAACTGATAGTTGTTAGGATGCATTATTAAGTCTGGACTTTGACCGTGTCTGCATATCAAGAGTTTTGCTTATCATTTCTTGTCAGAAATTATCTGTTTATCATTCTTAAGTCTAGACACATTTTAGTGCAATTATTGCATAGATAGTGTATAGACAAAATTCATATCTTAGCATATCTATTACTATAAAACTCTGCCTGACAGCTTCCAAAAGTTCCTCCGTAATCTATGGAATCTTTTGGACTATATATAGGTATTCTATGTAATCAGAATATCATCCAAAAATCACTTCATATCGAAAATCCTTTAGCTGATCGTGTAAGATGGATCCTGTACCAAATTCAAATTCATATAATTCCGAAGGCGATTCTGAAGACTCTGAAGGTAGTGTGACCGAAGTTCCCCAACTGGTTGACTACACTTCTTTCTGGAGGAGATGGAGATGGGTTCGAGACATACTCACTCACTAGAGAAATGAAGAGGGAGAACCCTACCGCAAACCAAATTTACCTCCCGACATCGGAGAACTTGACGCGCTTACCGGTCAACCAATTCGCAATACCGTTTTCACACTCTTTGCCCGAATATTCCGCCTCGAAGAATGCATTCATAGAGTTATGTTGGTGATTTAGCCTCTACTCCCGACTACTAATCAAGTAGGATTAGTAAAAGAAATTAGAGAGCTTCGTACTAGGTTTGAAGAAAGAATGGAGTTTCTGGAAGATGCAGTACGCAATTTGGAAGATAGACTTACATCTACAGCAGCAATACCGGCATCAACAGTATCACCGTCATCAACACTAACAGTACCATTACCATTACCACCACCAACTGTGACGACCCGGGAATTTTTGACCAAATTTAAACTTTATCTTTATATCATTCCGACACGATAAGCAAAGTTTGATAAGTTAAATCTCAAGAATTTTAAACTATGTTCATACATTCATTTAACCTCGACCAAATTCCAACGATTCACGAACCATTAAAAGATTATATATGAATATGCGTATATATATTATAACTTGATAACGTTAATGAAATATTAAGTATAAATACTTTACAATATAGTATTTGGTTCCATTTGTTTGTCGATGGAATTCCATAATAATCAATTGATGTAGTTTTCAACTGTACGAAAACACTTTTCCCTATAACAGGACTTGTCTATCTAAACTGCCTTTGAATAAATAAACGTAAGTTGAAATATTGGTTGTAACGTGTGATGACCCGGGAATTTCCGACCAAATTTAAACATAATCTTATATGATTCGACTCGATAAGCAAAGTCTATTAAACCGAGTCTCATTATGTTTGAACTATTTCATGATAACATTTGACCTTTAACTATTTCCGACGATTCACGAACCTTTAATTGTAACTAAGAATGTAAATATAAATAATTATATATAAAACTAATTATATTAGTATTAATGAACTATTAAGTAATTTTGTTATTATAAAAGATAACATTTAATAACTAAAGATTTTCATTTTGAATATATATAGTATATTGTATATAAATGATTCAAACATATTTTACCAACGTTATCAAAATATTAAATGTACAATGTTATACTTTGTAGTTAATTGTTTAATATACATAATTAATCATCTACTCAACATTTAAAACATGATTTTATATATATGGTAGTATACATATATACATAAATATAACTATATATATATATATATATATATATATATATATATATATATGATTTTATACATAATTATTATATTATGTATATGTAGAAATTTATAATATATCTATGATGAAATAATGTACTATTTTAATAAATATATATAATACTTACATATATAAAACATTTATATTTTTCATAATTACATACATAAGTATAATATAATTAGTATGTAAATAAATATTATAATATATTTATATTAAAATGCATAAATATATAATATTCAGTATATGTTACAATACATATTACATAATTATTAAATATTACATAATAATAGATGATATTAATAAATTAAATTTAAATACAAATATAGTTGTTGTAGTAATGTTATTTGTATCGTCAAATATCAATATTTGTATTCATAATATCACTTTATATCATATAAAGATGAAATTGGATGTATAAATTAGATTATTATTACTAATATTATTATTATCGATAAAATATTAATATTATCATAATTAGTATGGTATTATTATTATTATTATTATTATCATTTTTACAATTATTATTATCATTAATATTATATTTATCATTATTATTAATTTTATTAATATTATTAGATATTAATAGTATTGTTATTATATATTATTATTATTAATTAAAAAAAAGCAGTAGGGATCTATATTATACGCTTGACCTCTGTATCCTTTATCTCTATTATTATTATTTTTTTGTTTCTTTCCTGCTCCCAACTCGTGAACCTGTGTTGACATTTTCTCCATTTTTTATCAACCGATCTCTATTATTACAACATGATTATGTATAATTGCAAATCAAATAAAAAGGAAATCCAATGGGATTAAAGAGCACAGCGATATTTTTGTTTTCTTCTTCTCTGCACGCTCCAATTTTTTTTTCTCTTAATTCAATTTCGAATAAAGTTTCAAAATCTAAAAATGCAGAAAGGTTAGAAATCTTTCTTTGAATCTATCTGCAAAATCTCAACTCTCAAATCTTTATATCGATCTTGAATTTTGAAGTCAAAGTTTAGTTTAAAAAAAGTCAACAATTGTTCTTGAGACAAATTCGCGTTCGTGTATATGTTTCTGATCAAATTGACGATTCCAGTAGTTTTTATACATGTTTAGAAAACTATTTCGTGTTATAAACATTATCTATAATGTTATCTATTACGAAATCAATTTTTTTGTTTTGTTCCAAGAACCGACGCTGCAGTAGGCCTTAGTGTTTTTTTTTTTTTATTTTAGAACCCAAATTATTTTTTTTTCTGTAATGTTTTGAAGCTTTAAAGGGAACCCCGATTTTTTATTTTTTTTTGGTTATTGATGTTTTGTTGAATCCATGAGACTTGTGGAGAAGAAGAGGAATAGAAGAAAAACAGTTTATATATAAAATTTAAATTCGATATTAGTACAGAGAATCAGAATTGGTGGGATGGTCGAGAGTGTTTGCGTGTGAGCATGTGGTCACGAGATCGAGTCCAGAGGACGGTAGTTTCTTTTTTTTTTTTTGAAACTCTTTTCATGTGAGGTAGTTTTCTTTTCTAATTTTTTTATTGTTATTATATATTAATTATTATTAGTATTATTATTATTATTGTGATTGTTTTGATTGTTATTGTTATTGTTATTATTAGTATCATACTTGTTATCATATTTGAAAGTATTATAGACATTACTATTATTATTATGATAGGTATTAATAATATTATTATTAGTAATAAACTTATCATTTTAGTATTTTATCATCATTAGGATTATGATTATGATTATCATTATTATTATTATGAAGGAAATAAAAATATATTATTATCATCAATATTAGAATTTGTACCGGTTTATAAATAATAGTATCATCAGTACATTTACAATTAATAATATCATATTTATCAGTATCATCATTAATATTTACTAGTATTATTATGATTATCATTTATCATTTTATAAATATTAGAACCCTTATTATTAACATAAGTATGGTATTAGTATTAATATTATTTTAGAGTTATTATTATTAGTATCATTAACAGTTATCATTTTCATTTTTTTTGCTATTAGTATTATCATTATTAATAAAATTATTATTATTATTAGTAAATCATTATTATCTAAATTATTATTTTAACAAATAAATCTTTTGTACACTATATATATACTTATGGTATATACTAGGATTGTATTAATAATTCACATAACAAACTAATAAAATTTCATAAATACAATACTAACCACAAATATATGTATATAAATATATTAATGTCACTATTTATATAAACGTAAATCATTATAGATATATACATAAAATCGATATATATATATAAAATATAACTTAAAATATAATATAAGTATACGTTTTAAAATAAAGGTTAGAATAAATTCTACAAAACTATAATATATAAATAATACATATTAATAAATGAAATTTTGTAACTTACATTATACGTATTAATATATACACAATTGATATAGGTTCGTGAATCCGAGGCCAACCCTGCATTGTTCAATGACGTCATATGTATTTTTACTACAAAATACAGTATCGTGAGTTTCATTTGCCTTTTTACCCTTTATATTTTTGGGCTGAGAATACATGCGCAACTTTTATAACTGTTTTACGAAATTGACACAAGTACGTGAAACTACATTCTATGGTTGGATTATCGAAGTCGAATATGCCCCTTTTTATTAAGTCTGGTAATCTAAGAATTAGGGAACAGACACCCTAATTGACGCGAATCCTAAAGATAGATCTATCGGGCCCAACAAGCCCCATCCAAAGTACCGGATGTTTTAGTACTTCGAAATTTATATCATGTCCGAAGGAGGATCCCGGAATGATGGGGATATTCTTATATATGCATATTGTTAATGTCGGTTACCAGGTGTTCAATCCATATGAATGATATTTTTGTCTCTATGCATGGGACGTATGTTTATGAGAAATGGAAATCTGAAATCTTGTGGTCTATTAAAATGATGGAAACGATTGTTTAAGTTAAACTAATGAACTCACCAACCTTTTGGTTGACACTTTAAAGCATGTTTATTCTCAGGTACGAAAGAAATCTTCCGCTGTGTATTTGCTCATTTTATAGATATTACTTGGAGTCATTCATGGCATATTTCAAAAGACGTTGCATTCGAGTCGTCGAGTTCATCAAGATTATTATCAAGTCAATTATAGTTGGATATATTATGAAATGGTATGCATGCCTGTCAACTTTCGATGTAATGAAAGTTTGTCTTTTCAAAAACGAATGCAATGTTTGTAAAATGTATCATATAGAGGTCAAGTACCTCGCGATGTAATCAACTGTTGTGAATCGTTTATAATCGATATGGACTTCGTCCGGATGGATTAGGACGGGTCTTCACAGTTGGTATCAGAGCGGTGGTCTTAGCGAACCAGGTCTTGCATTAGTGAGTCTAACTGATAGTCGTTAGAATGCATTAATGAGTCTGGACTTCGACCGTGTTTGCATGTCAAAAGTTTTGCTTATCATTTAGTGTCAAAAAATTATTTGCTTATCATCCTTAAAGTCTAAGACACGTCTTACTGCCTTTATTGCATAGAAAGTGTATAGTTAAATTCATATCTTAGCGTATCTGTTATTGTTACCTTTGCCTGACAGCTTCCGTAGATTCCTCCATAGCTTATGGGATTTTAGTATTATATATGCTTATGTAAATTATGTATTGCAGGGTACTAATCTACATCCTATAATCTATTTCTTATCGAAAATCCTTCATCTGATTGTACGAGATGAATCCCTCAACCAGTTCGAGTCCATCAGATTTCGATAGCTATTTCGATAGTTATTCCGACAGCTATTTCGATATGGATTTCCACTCGAGCTCCGAAAGCAGAGTAACCGGAATGAATCGATCAATTAGCCATCATCTATTCTGAATGAATTGGAGATGGGTTCGTAGTCGACTTAATCAATGGAAACGCGAAGAAGGCGATCATTTCCACTAACCAAATTCACCTCTTGACAATGAACCTAAAACGTTTACCGGCGAACCTGTTCGAGACACCATTTTCTCTCTCATTTCCAAAGTATCTCATCACGATCATATACTATCTCAGATTCTAAACCTCATTCATCCGCTCGTCCGAACCGACAATCATCCCGGTGTAATAGAAGAAGTTAACGAACTTCGCGCATAAGTTGTAGTCTTGGAAAATATGGTGCAAAACGTACCAGCTTCATCCAAATCACCGGCACCAACAGTACCACCAACAACCCAAATTTCAATATCACATGCCTCAACATCTCAATCTATACCTCGAGTATAATCATCATTCTACATGACATTCTACATCAGTTATCTTCGTTCGACATGGTGATTATGTAATCTCTAATGTTTTAGAGATTATTTATTCTAGTTCCAACTGAAAACTAAATGAGTTTAATATCATGTTAACTCATTAAATTCATGATTACATCTGAAGAAAATATATATGTATATATGTTTTCATAAAGATTGTAATTAAAAATTCTTTTGTACAAACTGTTAATAATAAAAATATTTTAACGGGTAGGTAATACCCGAGGAATATTTAAATTTCACATTAATAAGTTACACTGTATATTCTTCGAATCTGATTCAACAGTTATTCACTATCCTATTTACAACCACCGGGATACTTATCCGTTCACCAAAGAATAACTATTTTTATTCAAATTCAATTTCATATTTGAATTTTGACCTATCAGAATCCAACAAGTGGCATAATGAAGAAATAATGGACACAATAAAAATTGATTAGAAACAGACTAATTAACAATATTAAATTTTATTAAGAAACCACGCTAACAAAATCCTAGCTAACTGTTCCTAGCTAACTGTTAATTCCGTATTACATTTTATTTATCGCAATTTATTTATCGCAATTTATTTATCGCAATTTATTTTATCGCAATTTATATTCTCGCAATTTTATTTATTGTCATTTAATTTCTGTTATTTACTTTACGCACTTTATTTATCGTCATTTAATTTCTATTATTTATTTTACGCACTTTAAATATCGGGACACGTATACAAGGTTTTGACATATCATATCGACACATCTATATATATTATTTGGAATCACCATAGACACTCTATATGCAGTAATGATCGAGTTCTCTATACAGGGTTGAGGTTGATTCTATAATAATATATATACTTTGAGTTGTGATCGAGTCTGAGACATGTACACGGGTCACGATACGTATTAATTAATTCAAATATTATATATTAAACTATATATGAATGATTGCACTGTCAACTGTGGACTATCGACTGTGGACTAATAACATTGGACAATTAAAATGAATTAAAATATTGAATATAACATATGAAACTAAACAATTCTTCAAGTTTGCCACTTGATTTCGTCTTAAACCTCATTTGTATCTTCACGATTACATTCTGCGTTCAAACCTTTCATGATTCTTGAAAACACCTCAATCGATAGGATGAATCAACCGCACTTTATCTACGGAAGGAAAGATTTATGCATATAGTTATGCACCTGAGAAACTCTCGGCAATTGTGTAAAAGTTCAACACGTAGCCGCGTCAGATCCTTTGGCATTTATTAACAAAAACAACTTTGCGATCCCTTTTCAAAATTAGCCAATTTTGTCACAGCTCCAACAAGTCAACTTCGACTTTTCGTACGAAACAACCTTATTATAACGTTTATATATACGCGTGCTCTTTTATTGTTACCAGGTAACCTTTCATATTCCATCATATTACCATCAGCGTTTAATCATCTAAAAACACAATTCTCCTGAAACCACCTCGGATTAATAACCGATGATTCAGATATCATAGCATTAAATGCAGAGGAAACAGAAAAATGGTAGATGGTCTAAACGGACAAAAGTTTGATGATAAAGAAAGGAGTGTTAGGAACGCTCGATAGAAAATTGGGTATTGAAAAACAGATTGAGTTACCCATGAAGGAGACCAAGGACAAATACAAGGACCAAATCCTATATTCAAAGGATTCAGGTAATTCTGGATCCGTTGAAATCTTTAGAGAATATCTTGCTCCGAAGTCATGTTAAAATCTTGCGGAAAATCTTTCTCCATCAACCGTCGAACTTAGAAATTCCAAAATATCATCATCAATATCTTTGATATTTCTGAGGATATTTTCATAAATATTCTCGTCCGAAATTATATACCTCTTCGTGCTTCCTGTGTATCAATATATTGGAAACATTCAATAGAAAATATAGTGCCGAAAAGCAGATTATGCGAAACTATGAAGAAAGCCGTGGATAAATCACAAAGAATAAGTTTGACTTCAAAGAATCCAAATAATTCAATGTCTGCTAAAGTCTATAGTGAATAACTTGCTCCTTACTCTAAACCCTTGCAGACAATAGTTTCTATCATCCTATGATCTTAGATATTCTGAGATATTATCGTACCTTTCATTATAAATATCCTCCATATTTCTGGAGATATTTTTATAACTATTCTTATCTGAAATCATTAATCTTTTCGTGCTATCAGTATTACATCATATAGAAACTGTTAGTTTCTATATTCTGTAAATTTTCAAGCTTAAAATATGAATGTTATTGTAGTAATGATGGGAACTAATGCATGAGTTAGTATAATATAATGACACTTGATCAACGTGATTATATTACAGTAAGTCATGCTGAGTTTCTAAATGAAACGTGATGATTCACAGATCATAACGTCATCATGTGCCATGTTACATAACTCTTTCATCCTACTTAACTCCGTAACAAATCAAGAAAATGTATTCTTGATGGTTCTATCTTCCGTGATGTTGATAAATTTGAAAATCAAATCGTGCTATCACGTTCCTTCATGCTTAGAACATTATAATCATTCGAAACTCTATATCTATAAATTCTGGACCATTATTCGCTTGACTTGAAGTCGGGAAGAGAAAACAAAAGCATAGAGCTTTGAAATATAAGGGAGAATATAAAGTCCGATAACAACACATAAATTACAAACCGTGTATATCAATGTTTATCGCAACATAAAGACACGGGAGAATTAAAAACATTATAATCCCGAGGGCGAAGTAGAAGAAAGCAGATTCCTCTGGTGGAAGTTGGAAAAGGAGAATGATTGTTGCGATAGTAAGGATGAGGACAAGGATCAAAACTGGATTAATCATTTTCAGAATCTTTTGGATGTATGAACTAAGAAAGAAAGTATAAGAATGGTGAGAATAATGGAAAGGAAGAGCTTAATTTATACTGGAAATATCAGACGTAGTAATCGGGGCAGATCACCGTATTTAATTAAAGAGATCTTAATTTCCATAAATCCCGAAGAATCAGATTTTATAGATCTTCAAGATTTTCTTTAAATTCCTTAAATTCCGGAATTCAACCAAGGCAATGTCAAAAGTTAAGATGCGCCTTATTTTCTAAATTCAAACCTGACTACGTCAAAAGTTAAAAACAAATCTTTGTTTCTCATTTCATCCTTTTGTGAATAGCTTCATTCGCACTCTTCGAATAATCGAATTATTTTTATCCATATTACTCAATGATGATAAAACTCAAGTTATCAACTCATATTCGTCAGGAAAAAATATTTATTGTTAGCTATGACGACCTCACTCAAATTTCGGGACGAAATTTCTTTAACGGGTAGGTACTGTGATGACCCGGGAATTTCCGACCAAATTTAAACATAATCTTATATGATTCGACTCGATAAGCAAAGTCTATTAAACCGAGTCTCATTATGTTTGAACTATTTCATGATAACATTTGACCTTTAACTATTTCCGACGATTCACGAACCTTTAATTGTAACTAAGAATGTAAATATAAATAATTATATATAAAACTAATTATATTAGTATTAATGAACTATTAAGTAATTTTGTTATTATAAAAGATAACATTTAATAACTAAAGATTTTCATTTTGAATATATATAGTATATTGTATATAAATGATTCAAACATATTTTACCAACGTTATCAAAATATTAAATGTACAATGTTATACTTTGTAGTTAATTGTTTAATATACATAATTAATCATCTACTCAACATTTAAAACATGATTTTATATATATGGTAGTATACATATATACATAAATATAACTATATATATATATATATATATATATATGATTTTATACATAATTATTATATTATGTATATGTAGAAATTTATAATATATCTATGATGAAATAATGTACTATTTTAATAAATATATATAATACTTACATATATAAAACATTTATATTTTTCATAATTACATACATAAGTATAATATAATTAGTATGTAAATAAATATTATAATATATTTATATTAAAATGCATAAATATATAATATTCAGTATATGTTACAATACATATTACATAATTATTAAATATTACATAATAATAGATGATATTAATAAATTAAATTTAAATACAAATATAGTTGTTGTAGTAATGTTATTTGTATCGTCAAATATCAATATTTGTATTCATAATATCACTTTATATCATATAAAGATGAAATTGGATGTATAAATTAGATTATTATTACTAATATTATTATTATCGATAAAATATTAATATTATCATAATTAGTATGGTATTATTATTATTATTATTATTATCATTTTTACAATTATTATTATCATTAATATTATATTTATCATTATTATTAATTTTATTAATATTATTAGATATTAATAGTATTGTTATTATATATTATTATTATTAATTAAAAAAAAGCAGTAGGGATCTATATTATACGCTTGACCTCTGTATCCTTTATCTCTATTATTATTATTTTTTTGTTTCTTTCCTGCTCCCAACTCGTGAACCTGTGTTGACATTTTCTCCATTTTTTATCAACCGATCTCTATTATTACAACATGATTATGTATAATTGCAAATCAAATAAAAAGGAAATCCAATGGGATTAAAGAGCACAGCGATATTTTTGTTTTCTTCTTCTCTGCACGCTCCAATTTTTTTTTCTCTTAATTCAATTTCGAATAAAGTTTCAAAATCTAAAAATGCAGAAAGGTTAGAAATCTTTCTTTGAATCTATCTGCAAAATCTCAACTCTCAAATCTTTATATCGATCTTGAATTTTGAAGTCAAAGTTTAGTTTAAAAAAAGTCAACAATTGTTCTTGAGACAAATTCGCGTTCGTGTATATGTTTCTGATCAAATTGACGATTCCAGTAGTTTTTATACATGTTTAGAAAACTATTTCGTGTTATAAACATTATCTATAATGTTATCTATTACGAAATCAATTTTTTTGTTTTGTTCCAAGAACCGACGCTGCAGTAGGCCTTAGTGTTTTTTTTTTTTATTTTAGAACCCAAATTATTTTTTTTTCTGTAATGTTTTGAAGCTTTAAAGGGAACCCCGATTTTTTATTTTTTTTTGGTTATTGATGTTTTGTTGAATTCATGAGACTTGTGGAGAAGAAGAGGAATAGAAGAAAAACAGTTTATATATAAAATTTAAATTCGATATTAGTACAGAGAATCAGAATTGGTGGGATGGTCGAGAGTGTTTGCGTGTGAGCATGTGGTCACGAGATCGAGTCCAGAGGACGGTAGTTTCTTTTTTTTTTTGAAACTCTTTTCATGTGAGGTAGTTTTCTTTTCTAATTTTTTTATTGTTATTATATATTAATTATTATTAGTATTATTATTATTATTGTGATTGTTTTGATTGTTATTGTTATTGTTATTATTAGTATCATACTTGTTATCATATTTGAAAGTATTATAGACATTACTATTATTATTATGATAGGTATTAATAATATTATTATTAGTAATAAACTTATCATTTTAGTATTTTATCATCATTAGGATTATGATTATGATTATCATTATTATTATTATGAAGGAAATAAAAATATATTATTATCATCAATATTAGAATTTGTACCGGTTTATAAATAATAGTATCATCAGTACATTTACAATTAATAATATCATATTTATCAGTATCATCATTAATATTTACTAGTATTATTATGATTATCATTTATCATTTTATAAATATTAGAACCCTTATTATTAACATAAGTATGGTATTAGTATTAATATTATTTTAGAGTTATTATTATTAGTATCATTAACAGTTATCATTTTCATTTTTTTTGCTATTAGTATTATCATTATTAATAAAATTATTATTATTATTAGTAAATCATTATTATCTAAATTATTATTTTAACAAATAAATCTTTTGTACACTATATATATACTTATGGTATATACTAGGATTGTATTAATAATTCACATAACAAACTAATAAAATTTCATAAATACAATACTAACCACAAATATATGTATATAAATATATTAATGTCACTATTTATATAAACGTAAATCATTATAGATATATACATAAAATCGATATATATATATAAAATATAACTTAAAATATAATATAAGTATACGTTTTAAAATAAAGGTTAGAATAAATTCTACAAAACTATAATATATAAATAATACATATTAATAAATGAAATTTTGTAACTTACATTATACGTATTAATATATACACAATTGATATAGGTTCGTGAATCCGAGGCCAACCCTGCATTGTTCAATGACGTCATATGTATTTTTACTACAAAATACAGTATCGTGAGTTTCATTTGCCTTTTTACCCTTTATATTTTTGGGCTGAGAATACATGCGCAACTTTTATAACTGTTTTACGAAATTGACACAAGTACGTGAAACTACATTCTATGGTTGGATTATCGAAGTCGAATATGCCCCTTTTTATTAAGTCTGGTAATCTAAGAATTAGGGAACAGACACCCTAATTGACGCGAATCCTAAAGATAGATCTATCGGGCCCAACAAGCCCCATCCAAAGTACCGGATGTTTTAGTACTTCGAAATTTATATCATGTCCGAAGGAGGATCCCGGAATGATGGGGATATTCTTATATATGCATATTGTTAATGTCGGTTACCAGGTGTTCAATCCATATGAATGATATTTTTGTCTCTATGCATGGGACGTATGTTTATGAGAAATGGAAATCTGAAATCTTGTGGTCTATTAAAATGATGGAAACGATTGTTTAAGTTAAACTAATGAACTCACCAACCTTTTGGTTGACACTTTAAAGCATGTTTATTCTCAGGTACGAAAGAAATCTTCCGCTGTGTATTTGCTCATTTTATAGATATTACTTGGAGTCATTCATGGCATATTTCAAAAGACGTTGCATTCGAGTCGTCGAGTTCATCAAGATTATTATCAAGTCAATTATAGTTGGATATATTATGAAATGGTATGCATGCCTGTCAACTTTCGATGTAATGAAAGTTTGTCTTTTCAAAAACGAATGCAATGTTTGTAAAATGTATCATATAGAGGTCAAGTACCTCGCGATGTAATCAACTGTTGTGAATCGTTTATAATCGATATGGACTTCGTCCGGATGGATTAGGACGGGTCTTCACATAACGTGTATTTAAAACGTATTCATTAAATATATATGTTTTCAAATTAAGCATACGATAGTAACACCTACCTAATGACGCAATTGATATTTAAAAACGATTAATACTTGTATCCATTTAAATTCTTAAAAAGAAAAAAATGTTACGCGCTAAACTATTTTCCTAAATGAAATAAAAAATAAATTTTGAAAAATAAATAGTTTTGAAAAACTAAATGTTATATTTTGGATACAAATTTATATTTCTAAAAATGTATCTATATATTTTAACATCGTCATAAAACGTCTCAATTTAAAATAAAATATTTTGGTAAACAACGAGTCACTGATTTATAGAAGCAAATGAGCACATCACTCAATTATATAAGATACATTTGTCATAAAGTAATTTTTCAATAACTAAAACTAAATTTTGATAATGGTACGAGTCATTAAACGTAAAAGGCTAGTTTTCTAAACATACGAAAGTGCGCTCGAAAAACCGAAAGTGGTACATGAGCCGAGTGACAACGTACGAGTCAATCGAACAAAAATTACATTTTTACTATGCACGTAAATATAATATAATATTTAATAAATTCTAAAGATTAAATATATTATATATTAATTAATATATAAATAACCTATTACGTTGTATATCTAAAGCAAAGGAGTAATGCGTATGAGCTGGATGGAATGATGGGGAGAAGGTGAGGATTCTGGCCACAACTATAAACTCGTCAATTTTTTTTTTTGGTCGAACACAACACACACACATCACATATTACCCCGTATATATCTATATTCATATTATTATTATTATTATTATTATTATTATTATTATTATTATTATTATTATTATTATTATTATTTTATTATTAATATTAGTATTATTATTATTAATATTAATATTATTTAGGAGTGATTTTTATTAGTATATATACATAAAATACTACGACGAGGTTCTGCTCGCGGGTTGCCAAAAATGGGATTTTCGAGTAGGATAGGATTAAGGAAATTATGGGTTATAGCTATGGAGGTGATGGGTATAGTTCATGGGTATGCTCGTAAGGTCAAATTTAGTGTTTGTCATCTCCGTTGCGTCTACGTACATTTCCTGCAATGTTGAATCTCAATATTGATACGTGAGTACTCGTAAATAAATTTTTACATACTAATAGTGTATCCCTGACTAGTACTCGAGAATATAGGATTATGCATGCTTGTATTTTTGATGTTGCCCTTAGATAGGTTATGTTGAATCTTGAATTAGTTACACCTGTGATTGAGATAAGGTATAAGATATGCATGTCCTTGGAAAGCTAGCGAAAAATTAAGAACTTTTCCTTTAGATGTCAAATGGATTCGATGAACGGATTAGAAGATATAGTCAATTGAATTTTTGATATTATTATTAAAAATGATTATTATTATCGTCGTTCTAGTTTTTATCAAAATATTATTATTACTATTATTATTATTATTATCATTAAAAACTATTATCATTAAAAATTGTATTTTTCTTTTATTATTATTATCGTTAAAATTTATAATTAGTACTATTATTATTTTTATCATTAAAGTAGTTATTGGTATTAATATTATCAAAACATTTATTATTATTAGTATTATTATAATTAAAATTAATATTTGTAACACTTAATTATTTTGATTACTAGTATATTCATTAAAATGAACACGATATAAAAGACGATTTAAAAGCTATCAACAAATTGATTAGGGGATAATGAGTGTGAGTATCATGATGAAATTTAAAATATTGTAAGATATTGATTTTTGTAAAATTATCATTTCTCATTATTTTTATCACTATTATTATTAAAAGTATTATTAATATTAAAAAATATCATTTTTACAAAAATTATTATTCTTAAGAGGAATATCATTGTTAATATAAAATTTCATTATTATTATGAATTAGAACTATCATTTTATATAACATCATTTTTAGTAAAAAAATAAAAATTAATATTTTTATTAATAGGATAATAATCATTATTACAAAATAATACAACTTTTACTTATTATTATTACCAATGTTATTTAATCAAAATATGTAATACAAATAATGTAATTACCTTAATGAAACCTATCAAAATATTTTTATGAACTTTATAAATTTTATTACTTAAGATATACAAAAGTATATTTTCATATAAAATTATATTTATTAATAAAAGAATTATATCATTCACTCTAGTAAAATCTTTTAGAGATATTTAAAAATATAAAACGACGATATTTAAAATATATAATAATCATGTATAAATTTTGGAAATCATTTTGAGTCAAATTGACTTTTGTTGACTTTTGCATATTAGTCTCGAGCATTAGGATTGTGGTACACTATGACTTGACTTAAATTATTAGATAAATAATTGATCAACATATAAAAAAATATATAATTAATATAGGTTCGTGAATCCGATGCCAACCCTACACTTGATAAATGACGTCATATGTATTTTTACTACAAAATACAATAGGTGAGTTTCATTTGCCTTTTTACCCTTTATATATTTTTGGGCTGAGAATACATGCGCAATTTTATAAATGATTTACAAAATAGACACAAGTACGTGAAACTACATTCTATGGTTGAATTATCGAAATCGAATATGCCCCTTTTTATTAAGTCTGGTAATCTAAGAATTAGGGAACAGACACCCTAATTGATGCGAACTCTAAAGATAGATCTATCGGGCCCAACAAGCCCCCATCCAAAGTACCGGATGCTTTAGTACTTCGAAATTTATATCATGTCCGAAGGAGGATCCCGGAATGATGGGGATATTCTTATATGCATATTTTAAATGTCGATTACCAGGTGTTCAATCCATATGAATGATATTTTTGTCTCTATGCATGGGACGTATATTTATGAGAAATGCAAATCTTGTGGTCTATTAAGATGATGGAAATGATTATTTATGTTAAACTAATGAACTCACCAACCTTTTAGTTGACACTTTAAAGCATGTTTATTCTCAGGTACGAAAGAAATCTTCCGCTGTGCATTTGCTCATCTTAGAGATATTACTTGGAGTCATTCATGACATATTACAAAAGACGTTGCATTCGAGTCGTTGAGTTCATCAAGATTATTATTAAGTCAATTATAGTAAGATATATTACGAAATGGTATGCATGTTGTCAACTTTCGATGTAATGAAAGATTGTCTTTTCAAAAACGAATGCAATGTTTGTAAAATGTATCATATAGAGGTCAAGTACCTCGCGATGTAATCAACTGTTGTGAATCGTTTATAATCGATACGGACTTTGTCCGGATGGATTAGGACGGGTCTTCATAGTTGATATCAGAGCAGAGGTCTTAGCAAACCAGGTCTGCATTAGTGTGTATAACTGATAAGTCGTTAGGATGCATTAGTGAGTCTGGACTTCGACCGTGTCTGCATGTCAAAAATTTTGCTTATCATCTTTGTCGGAAATCATCAGTTTATCATCCTTAGGAAATTACCTGCTTATCATTCTTAGTCAAGATACATCTTACTACAATGATTGCATGAATAGGTGTATAGACAAAATTCATATCTTAGCGTATCTGCTACTTCATATCTTAGCGTATCTGTTACTGTAACTTTGCCTGTTGTATTCCGTAGATTCCTCCGTAACTTATGGGATTTTAGTATTATATATGCATATGTAAATTATGTATTGCAGGGTACTAATCTACATCCTATAATCTATTCTTATCGAAAATCTTTCATCCGATCGTACGAGATGAATCCCTCAACCAGTTCGAGTTCCTCAGATTCCGATAGCTATTCCGATAGTTATTACGACAGCTATTCCGACATAGATGTTCACCTAAGCTCCAAAAACAGCGTCATCAGCATGAATCAACCAATCAGCCATTATCAATTCATCTGATGGGTTCGTAGTCTACTTAATCAATGGAAACGCGCAGAAGGCAATCCCTTCCACCAACCGAATTCACCTCTTGACAATGAACCTGAAGTGTTTACCGGCGAACCTGTTCGAGACACCATTTTCAGTGTCATTTCCAGGGTAACTCGAAAAGATTATATTCTATCCACAATTCTGAACCTTATTCATCCGCTCGTTCCAACCGACAATCATCCTGGAGTAATAAGTCAACGAACTTCGCGCTCGAATAATCAATTCGGAGAATATGGTGCAAAATGTACCAGCTTCAGCAACATCACCGGCACCAACAGTACCATCAATAACAGCACCAGTACCATCAATAACAGCACCAGTGCCATCAATAATCCATGCTTCAATATCATCATCTGTACTTTGAGTATGATCTTTTTTCTACGTATCGTTCTACCTCATTTATCTTCTTTCGACATGATGGTTACGTAACCTCTAATGTTTTAGAGATTATGTACTCTAGTTCTAAATGTAAACTAAATGAGTTTAATATCATATTAACTCATTAAATCCATGATTACATCTGAAGAAAATATATATGTATATATGTTTTCATAAAAGTTGTAATTAAAAATTCTTTCGTACAAACTGTTAATGATGAAAATATTTTAACGGGTAGGTAATACCCGAGGAATATTTAGATTTCACATTAATAAGTTACATTGTACATTCTTCGAATATGATTAAATAGTCATTTACTATCCTATTTACAACCACAGAAGTACGAATCCGTTCATCACAGAATAACCATTTTCATTCAATTTCATATTTGGATTTTGACATATCAGAATCCAACAAGTGGCATAATGAATAAAACATTGGACAAAATAAAATTTGTTAGAAACAAACAAATTAATTATGAGAAATTTTGTTAAGAATCCACGCTAACAAAATCCTATCTAACTGTTCCTAGCTAACTGTTAATTCCGTATTACATTTTAATTATCGCAATTTAATTATCGCAATTTTATTTATCGTCATTTAAATTATGTTATTTAATTTACGCATTTTATTTATCGTCATTTAATTTCTGTTATTTATGTTACGCACTTTAATTATCGGGACACGTATACAAGGTTTTGACATATCATATCGACGCATTTATATATATTATTTGGAATAACCATAGACACTTTATATGTAGTAATGATCGAGTTCTCTATACAGGGTTGAGGTTGATTCTACAATAATATATATAGTTTGAGTTGTGATCGAGTCTGAGACATGTACACGGGTCACGATATGTATTAATTAATTCGAATATTATATATTAAATTATATATGAATTATTGGACTGTCAACTGTGGACTATCGACTGAGGACTAATAACATTGGACAATTAAAATAAATTAAAATATTGATTATAACATATGAAACTAAATAATTCTTCAAGTTTGCCACTTGATTTCATCTTAAACCTCATTTGTATCTTGATGATTACAATCTGCGTTCAAACCTTTCATGATTTTTGAAAACACCTCAATCAAGAGAATGAACCAACCGCACTTCATCTATGGAAGAAAAGATTGATGCATATAGTTATGCACCTGAGAAACTCTCGGCAACTGAGTAAATGTTTAACACGTATCTGTGCTAATTCCTTTAGTGTTATTATTACCCAAAATAACTTGGTAATTCCTTTCAAAGTAGCAAATTTTGTCACAGCTCCACCAAATCAACTTCGACTTTTCGTTCGAAACAACCTTATTATAACCTTGATATATATGCGTGCTCTTTTATTGTTACCAGGGAACCTTTTATATTCTACCATATTACCAGCATACATACCAGTAATCTCGTTGCTCCTTGGTTTAAATCCCTCTGACAAATCACTATATTTACCTATTGAAGTCTCATCATGTACTCATCCACATCTTGTAACAAGAATTGCCGTACTAATTATCGGGAAATAGCAATCAGTATTTTGAATCTCACAATGTTTCTACATCAACAGTTAAACGTATACATATAGCATTTATCTCTTGAAATTAAGATTTTCTATTCTTAAATTTTGAAAAACATCCAGCCTACGAATCAATACATTGATCTTTGAAAAACCTGAATACAGCAGCAAAAACTGTACACGACTTTAACAGTCAGAAGTTTAATGATAAAGAATAGTATGTTGGCAAAGCTCAGAAAAGTTGAAACTGGAAACCAGATTGAGCAAACTATGAAGGAGACTCTGAACAAATCACAAGGACTAAAACTTGTACATAAAGAATCCAGATGATTCTGTTTCTGATGAAATTTTTAGCGAATACCTTACTCCTTAATCACCCTAAATCATCGTGAATGAATTTCTTCATCACAATTTGATTCTGAAATCCTAAGATATCATCATACCTTTCTTTATTAATATCCTCAATATTTCTGAAGATATCTTCATAAATATTCTCATTTGATATTAATTATCTCTCTGCGCTATCCGAATTATATAAAAAAAAAACTGCTTTAGTTTCTATATTCTACGAACCTTTGAATTTAAATTATGAATGATTTTGAATTAGTGTTGGGAACTGATGCATGAGTTAGTATAATATAATGACACTTGATCAACGTGATTATATTACAGTAACTCATGCTGAGTTTCTAATGAAATGTGATGATTCACAGATTCTAACATCATCATGTGCCATGTTACACGACTCTTACGTTCTGTCTAATCTATAAACATACCAAAAACATATTTTTTGATAGTCCTATCTTTTCCTTGAATTCTGGTAATTTGACAAGTCATATTATGCTATTACCATTTATTTCTTAAGAACATTAACAATGTTCATTCCGATATTCTTATTTGCGAATTCTGGACCATTACAAGAGATGCCCAATCGCAAGAAGAAGAAACGGAGGGACAAAGTTCCGAAATAGAAATTGGAGTATAAATCGCAGCAAATAGGAGGGAGTGTTAACTGTGGATGACAATGTTTATAGGAAACAGAAATAAGGAAATTGAAATATAAGGGGAGATATAAAGCCCGATAATAGCACATAAATTACAAACCGTGTATATCAATGTTTATCGCAACATAAAGACGTGGGAGAATTATAAGTACTATAACCCCAAGGGCAAAGTATAAGTAAGCAGATTCCTCTGGTGAAAGTTGGAAAAGGAGAATAATTGTTGTAATAGTAAGGATAAGGACAAGGATTAGAACTGGATTAAGCATTTTCATAATCTTTTGAATTTGAGAATTGAGTATAGGAATGGTAAAAGTAACGGAACGAAAGAAGTTAATTTATAGTGAAATATCTGATAGAAAAATCAAAACAGATCTCCACATTTAATTAGAGAAATCCTGATTTCCTTATTCGCCGAAGAATCAAATCTTTTAGATTTAGAAGATTTTCTTTAAATTCCTTGAATTCCGGAATTTAACCAAGACAACGTCAAAAAGTTAAAACAAAATTTTAATTCTCATTTCCTTTCTTTTATGATAGCTTCACTCGTACTCTTCAAGTAATCGAATCGTTTTATCTATATAACTCAATAATGATAAAACTTTATATATCAACTCATATTCGTCATAAACACATTTTTATGATTAGCCATGACAACCACGATCAAATTTCGGGACGAAATTTCTTTAACGGGTAGGTACTATGACGACCCGGGAATTTTCGACCAAATTTAAACTTTATCTTTATATCATTCCGACACGATAAGCAAAGTTTGATAAGTTAAATCTCAAGAATTTTAAACTATGTTCATACATTCATTTAACCTCGACCAAATTCCAACGATTCACGAACAATTAAACGAATGTAAAAGATTATATATGAATACGCGTATATATATATATTATAACTTGATAACGTTAACGAAATGTTAAGTATAAATACTTTACAATATAGTATTTGGTTCCATTTGTTTGTCGATGGAATTCAATAATAATAATCAATTGATGTAGTTTTCAACTGTACGAAAACACTTTTCCCTATAACAGGACTTGTCTATCTAAACTACCTCTGAATAAATAAACGTAAGTTGAAATATTGGTTGTAACGTGTATTTAAAACGTATTCATTAAATATATATGTTTTCAAATTAAGCATACGATAGTAACACCTACCTAGTGACGCAATTGATATTTAAAAATGATTAGTACTTGTATCCATTTAAATTCTTAAAAAGAAAAAAATGTTACGCGCTAAACTATTTTCCTAAATGAAATAAAAAATAAATTTTGAAAAATAAATAGTTTTGAAAAACTAAATGTTATATTTTGGATACAAATTTATATTTCTAAAAATGTATCTATATATTTTAACATCGTCATAAAACGTCTCAATTTAAAATAAAATATTTTGGTAAACAACGAGTCACTGATTTATAGAAGCAAATGAGCACAATACTCAATTATATAAGATACATTTGTCATAAAGTAATTTTTCAATAACTAAAACTAAATTTTGATAATGGTACGAGTCATTAAACGTAAAAGGCTAGTTTTCTCAACATACGAAAGTGCGCTCGAAAAACCAAAAGTGGTACATGAGCCGAGTGACAACGTACGAGTCAATCGAACAAAAATTACATTTTTACTATGCACGTAAATATAATATAATATTTAATAAATTCTAAAGATTAAATATATTATATATTAATTAGTATATAAATAACCTATTACGTTGTATATCTAAAGCAAAGGAGTAATGCGTATGAGCTGGATGGAATGATGGGGAGTAGGTGAGGATTCTGGCCACAATTATAAACTAGTCAATTTTTTTTTTGGTCGAACACAACACACACACATCACATATTACCCCGTATATATCTATATTCATATTATTATTATTATTATTATTATTATTATTATTATTATTATTATTATTATTATTATTATTATTATTATTATTATTATTATTATTATTATTATTATTAATATTAGTATTATTATTATTAATATTAATATTATTTAGGAGTGATTTTTATTAGTATATATACATAAAATACTACGACGAGGTTCTGCTCGCGGGTTGCCAAAAATGGGATTTTCGA
Source organism: Rutidosis leptorrhynchoides (assembly GCF_046630445.1). NCBI lineage: Eukaryota > Viridiplantae > Streptophyta > Magnoliopsida > Asterales > Asteraceae > Rutidosis > Rutidosis leptorrhynchoides. The sequence continues at coordinate 290,604,482 of NC_092337.1, read as the reverse complement.
GTAGGATAGGATTAAGGAAATTATGGGTTATAGCTATGGAGGTGATGGGTATGGTTCATGGGTATGCTCGTAAGGTCAAATTTAGTGTTTGTCATCTCCGTTGCATCTACGTACCTTTCCTGCAATGTTGAATCTCAATATTGATACGTGAGTACTCGTAAATAAATTTTTACATACTAATAGTGTATCCCTGACAAGTGCTCGAGAATATAGGATTATGCATGCTTGTATTTTTGATGTTGCCCTTAGATAGGTTATGTTGAATCTTGAATTAGTTACACCTGTGATTGAGATAAGGTATAAGATATGCATGTCCTTGGAAAGCTAGCGAAAAATTAAGAACTTTTCCTTTAGATGTCAAATGGATTCGATGAATGGATTAGAAGATATAGTCAATTGAATTTTTGATATTATTATTAAAAATGATTATTATTATCGTCGTTCTAGTTTTTATCAAAATATTATTATTACTATTATTATTATTATTATCATTAAAAACTATTATCATTAAAAATTGTATTTTTCTTTTATTATTATTATCGTTAAAATTTAAAATTAGTACTATTATTATTTTTATCATTAAAGTAGTTATTGGTATTAATATTATCAAAACATTTATTATTATTAGTATTATTATAATTAAAATTAATATTTGTAACACTTAATTATTTTGATTACTAGTATATTCATTAAAATGAACACGATTTAAAAGCTATCAAAAAATTGATTAGGGGATAATGAGTATGAGTATCATGATGAAATTTAAAATATTGTAAGATATTGATTTTTGTAAAATTATCGTTTCTCATTATTTTTATCACTATTATTATTAAAAGTATTATTAATATTAAAAAAATATCATTTTTACAAAAATTATTATTCTTAAGAGGAATATCATTGTTAATATAAAATTTCATTATTATTATGAATTAGAACTATCATTTTATATAACATCATTTTTAGTAAAAAAATAAAAATTAATATTTTTATTAATAGGATAATAATCATTATTACAAAATAATACAACTTTTACTTATTATTATTACCAATGTTATTTAATCAAAATATGTAATACAAATAATGTAATTACCTTAATGAAACCTATCAAAATATTTTTATGAACTTTATAAATTTTATTACTTAAGATATACAAAAGTATATTTTCATATAAAATTATATTTATTAATAAAAGAATTATATCATTCACTCTAGTAAAATCTTTTAGAGATATTTAAAAATATAAAACGACGATATTTAAAATATATAATAATTATGTATAAACTTTGGAAATCATTTTGAGTCAAATTGACTTTTGTTGACTTCTGCATATTAGTTTCGAGCATTAGGATTGTGGTACACTATGACTTGACTTAAATTATTAGACAAATAATTGATCAACATATAAAAAAATATATAATTAATATAGGTTCGTGAATTCGATGCCAACCCTACACTTGATAAATGACGTCATATGTATTTTTACTACAAAATACAATAGGTTAGTTTCATTTGCCTTTTTACCCTTTATATATTTTTGGGCTGAGAATACATGCACAATTTTATAAATGATTTACAAAATAGACACAAGTACGTGAAACTACATTCTATGGTTGAATTATCGAAATCGAATATGCCCCTTTTTATTAAGTCTGGTAATCTAAGAATTAGGGAACAGACACCCTAATTGACGCGAACTCTAAAGATAGATCTATCGGGCCCAACAAGCCTCCATCCAAAGTACCGGATGCTTTAGTACTTCGAAATTTATATCATGTCCGAAGGAGGATCCCGGAATGATGGGGATATTCTTATATGCATATTGTGAATGTCGGTTACCAGGTGTTCAATCCATATGAATGATATTTTTATCTCTATGCATGGGACGTATATTTATGAGAAATGCAAATCTTGTGGTCTATTAAGATGATGAAAATGATTATTTATGTTAAACTAATGAACTCACCAACCTTTTGGTTGACACTTTAAAGCATGTTTATTCTCAGGTACGAAAGAAATCTTCCGTTGTGCATTTGCTCATCTTAGAGATATTACTTGGAGTCATTCATGACATATTACAAAAGACGTTGCATTCGAGTCATTGAGTTCATCAAGATTATTATTAAGTCAATTATAGTAAGATATATTACGAAATGGTATGCATGTTGTCAACTTTCGATGTAATGAAAGATTGTCTTTTCAAAAATGAATGCAATGTTTGTAAAATGTATCATATAAAGGTCAAGTACCTCGCGATGTAATCAACTGTTGTGAATCGTTTATAATCGATACGGACTTTGTCCGGATGGATTAGGACGGGTCTTCACACCAACAACAACCTCCGCGTCCCACACCTCAACATCACAACCTGTACCTTGAACATCAACATCATACGCACTGCAGGTACCAAGGAGTACTAAAAACAATAACCGATGAAGTATTGATTCATAACTTCATTGGAGAAATATTTTGCGGCAATTATGTAATCTCTAAGGTCTTAGAGATTATCTATTCTAACCTTACCCATAAACCAGATATGTAGAAACCCTGACCGGAATAGTGCATGATTTAAAAGCGAGATTTACACAAGCAACACCAACAGCAGCAGTACCGTCAACATCATCAGTACTAACAGTACTGTTAGCATCATCAGCACCAGCAGCATCTATAACATCACAAGCTCCATCAACTCTATAATCACCACAGATATCATCACAAATTAACAACGTGTATGTCATATCAACGAGTTATGAAGTATTAACTCTTTTCCACTGAAGGATTTATATGTATATCTTATATATATAAATTTTTAAACCATAATAAATCTTTCGGTACTAAGCTATTATGTGTGAATCTTAACTACTCGGTTAATTCATATCACTAATATGCTATGATGTGCATCTTTTGTCAGCAACTTAACCATCATTAACTACAATCTCTGTTTTAATTCAATAAATTCCATTTCATAATAAATCCAGTGTATTATTCAAATATATGTTTGATTTTACATCGATGTACTCGAAACTTTTCAGATAACATCATTCGCACCTTGCGAAGTTCACAAGAATTCCACAAACCAAACATCATACATCAACAAATAAAGAAGTATTGATGCATAATTTCAATAACATGGAAGAAATACTCCGTAAAAGTTATGAAAATTTTAAAGTTTTAGGGATTATTCAATTCTAGTTTCAACCATAAATCAAATGAGTTTAATTTAATATTAACTCATTAAATCTATGTTAAATCTGAAGAAAATATACACATATATATTTTCATAAAGACTGTAATAAAATTCTTTTGTACAAAATATTAATTGTGAAATTTTTTTTTAACGGGTAGGTAATACCCGAGAGATATATAAATTCACAATTAATATGTTACATTCTTCGAATCTAATTCAGTAATCATCAACTATACTCACTATTTTCATAAAAATATACTTTCTTTCATAGAAATCAAAACAACCATACTCATTCAAATTCAATTACATATTCTGATTTTGAAATAGAAGAATTCAATTCAAGATATAACCGGTATCATCACTCTTAGATTCCTACATCTTTCAAAGCTATACTTTGACTTCAAAACTGTGCTAGAACATCATATGTATATTAACGAATACAATCTGTGTTCAAACCCTCCGAAATTTCTGAAGACACTTCAAACAATGAACAATCAAGATGATGATCCAACCACATATTACCCACAGTTATGTACCTGAAAAACTCTTGACACCAAAGTCATAATTTAACACGTATTTGTGTCAGACCCTTTGGCATTTATTAGCTAAAATAATTTTTCAATCCCTTCTAAAAATAGACAGTTGTGTCACAGCTCCAGCAAGTCAACTTCGACTTTTCAGTCGAAAAAGCCTTATTATAACCTTGATATATACGTTGCCCTTTCGCCATCGTTATCGGGGAACCTTTATGTTCCACCATATTAGCAATAAACTTACCAACAATTCACTGATCTTTGACTTTCCAAAAAATCATTATATTTATCGAAACCCCATCATTTACTCATCCGCATCTTGTAACAAGAATTTTTATGCCAATTATTGAGAATCAGCAATCAGTATTTTGAAATCTCGCAGCATGTCTACGCCAAAAGTTATACGTGTACATATAACGTCTATCTCCTAGACTTACATACTTCGAATGTGAAGTTTCTGAAAAACACCCCAATCTACGATTTAGTTGTCCAAATTTTTTGAAAAGCTGAATGAAGCAGCAGAAACTGTAGACAACCGTAACAGTCAAAAGTTTTATAATAAAGAATAGTGTGTTGGCAAAGCTCAGAAAAAGAGAAGGTTTAGAACTGGAAAGCGAATTGAGCAAATTATGAAGGAGGCTGTGGACAAATCACAAAGACGAAATCTACCTTCAAAGAATCCAAATGATTCAATGCCTGCTGAAGTCTTTAGCGAATACGTTGCTCTTTATTCTAAAACCATTGAGGACAATATTCTTCATCATCCTCTGACCTTAGATATTCTAAGATATCATCGTATCTTTCATTATAAATATCCTCGATATTTCTGAAGATATATTCATAACTATTCTCATCTAAAATCATTTACCTCTTCGCGCTATCTGTGTTACATCATAAAAGAAGCTATTTTAGTTTCTAAATTCTGAAACCTTCAAGCTTAAAATATGAATGTTATTGAAGTAGTGTTGGGGACTGAAGCATGAGTTAATATAATATAATGAGACTTGATCAATGTGATTATATTATAGTAAGTCATGCTGAGTTTCTAAATGGAACGTGATGATTCACAGATCATAACGTCATCATGTGCCATGTTACACGACTCTTGTATTCTACTTAACCTCTAAACATATCAAGAAATTATTTTTCTTGATGATTTGGTCTTTTTCGGGATATTCTGGTAATTTGACAAATCAAGATCGTGCCATTATAATTCCCTTCTTAGAACATTAACTATGTCATTTCAAAATCCATACCTACAAATTCTGGACCATTATTCGCTTGACTTGAAGTCGGGAAGAGGAGACAAAAGTATGGAACTCTTGAATATAAAAGAAAATATAAATCTCGACAACAACACATAAATTACAAACCGTGCATATCAATACGTATTGCCACGTAAAGGCACAGAAGAATTAAAATTACTATAAACCCAACGTAATAGTAAAAATAAATAAAATCCTTCGGTGGTAGATGAAAAAGAAGAATGACAGATATGAAAGTTAGGAGTATATCAAGAATAAGTACTGGATGTAGCATATTAATGAATGCTTTAAAGTATGAATAGAAGATGTGAGCGGTGGAAATAAGAAAATGAAGGGAATGGATTTATAGTGAAGTATCAGACAGAGCAATCAAAACAGATTATCGCATTTCATCAAAGCGGATCCAAATTTCCTTAATTACCGAAAAATCAAATCTTATTACGAAGATTTTCTCAAAATCCCTTGAACTTCGGAAATCAATCCTATCTAAGTCAAAAGATATGACGAATCTACACTTACATTTCCACTCTTTTGTGATAGCTTCATTCGTACTCTTCACAAAATCAAATGGTTCTATCTATATTACTCAATGATGATAAAACTCTATTTATCAACTCATATTTGTCATGAAAACATTCTTATTGTTATCCATGACGACCTCGATCAAATTTCGGGGACGAAATTTCTTTAACGAGTAGGTAATGTGACAACCCGTAAATTTCCGACCAAATTTAAACTTTATCTTTATATTATTCTGACACGATAAGCAAAGTTTGTTAAGTTGAATCTCAAAAATTTTAAACTATGTTCATACATTCATTTAACCTCGACCAAATTCTGACGATTCACGAACCAGTATATAAATGAATATGATTATATATATGTATATATATACACATATATATGTATATGTATACACATATATATGTATATATATACACATATATATATACATATATACACATATATATACATATATATATATATATATATATATACATATATATAAATACATATATATATATATATATATATATATATATATATATATATATATATATATATATATATATATATATATATATATATATATATATATATATATATATATATGTGTGTGTGTGTGTGTGTGTGTGTATATTATAATCTGAAAACGTTAACCAAGTATTAGATGTATAATGCTTTACATGAACGTATTTGATTCAATATGTTTTGTAACGTCCTCCCAATAGGGTCTGGAAGAAACGTTACTAATATCAAATAAACCAACATATTATAATACGAGAACAATACTAAATGAGAAAATTTAACTTTATTGAGTACGCAGCGGAAAATGAAATGTCGTTACAATAATGGAAATAATGATAAAGTAATTGTTCATATGCAGAAGTAATAAATGCGATATCTCTTGATCCTAAGTCCAAGTAGCATCACATAAGTAGTAGATAAGAAAGCTTGAATCAAACAGCACCTGAGACAAAACATGCTAAAGTGTCAACCAAAAAGGTTGAGTGAAGTTCATAGGTTTAACAAAAGTAGTTATCGTTGTTTTTAGACCACAAGATTTAGTTGTAAAGTTGATCTCCCGCAGGATCAAAAAGTAGATCTCGCAGATCCAAAAGTTATGCCAGTGCGTGATATTTAGACTAAACGTTCAAGTTTGCCCCATGACAAGTTGTGTCTGTCCTTGTCGGTTTAAATTTCATTATCAAGTAATACAAAGACTGAGTCAATTGTATCGGGGACGTTACTCCCGATAGGCCTACCCCCAATAAATAAGCATGCCGCAGCACTTAAAAATATCACTGTAGGGACTTAGTCGGACGTAGCCGGGTATAGCATAGTTTTAGCAGTTGGTACTTGTGTCTAAATTGTAAATAGTAAAAGCAGCATGTGTCTCACCCCAAATAAGTTAAATAAGTTTGCTAGCAATAAAGAGTGGGGCTATGAATTCACCTTAGTAAGTAGAGAGAGTTATTCCTCGGAATAGAGAGTTGAACGAGTGAGCAGGAAAGTCAACCTATTGACATTTAAGAGTAGTTAAGTGTTTTGCCCATGTTTAAGTTTAAGTATGTGTTTAAGTATAGTTTGTTTTTCTAAGTTTCTATTCCTAGTAAGTTACTATTTTTATAAAGTTTCTATTTTTAGAAAGTTTCTTATTTTACTAAGTTTCTATGACTAGAGAGTTTCTACTTTTATGAGTGTTTCCATTTTAGGATACTTGCCGTATTAGATAAGCTTCCAATCACCCCTTTCCCTTCGAATAGCTAATTTAGATCTAGGGGCTTGAGCCATAGGACCCTTTAAATCGGAAATCCAAACCCTCTGCCTAGAATCTCGTAGAAACCATTCGTCAAGAAAGTTCGAAGATCTATACATCTCTAATACATATCCCAAAATGTTTTTGTGCTACAATATAATTAGTAGGTTATAGGTACTAGTAATAGTAATAGTGTATACATGTTAAGTACTAGTATAAGTAGTATTAGGGTTTCATTAATTAGGGTTAGTTAATTAAAGTAGTAATTAATAACTAGGGTTTAGTAATTAATGTCCTAGGGTTTCATAAATGTTTAGAGTTTAATTAATTAGGGTTTAAGAATTATAGTTTAGGTGTAATTAGGGTTTAAGGTTTTAATATGTATATGTATATATAATTCGTATATATATATATATATATATATATATATAAATATATTTTTTTTTACATGTATATATGTATATATAAATCTAGGTGTGTTTATGTATATACTTATGAATAACAAGTTTATAATATGAATATGAATTATCGAAGATCAAAGTTTATGTAAATAGTTTAGGGTTTATGTTATACCTTTGAAGATTCAAGATAATTAACAAAGAAAAGATGAACACGATGAAGATGGAAGATCAAAGCCTTGAAAATCTTGAAGAACTCCTTGAAGATTCTTGAAGAACACGAAGAACAAGCTTGAAGATCCGAATACCACAAGAGAGGGAGAGGGAGAGATTGTTTTTGAGAGAGGATTTTGGTGTGATGTGTGAATGAGAAACTAGGTGTTTATATAGTGCAAGTATTAGAGTGTTAGTCAACATAAGGATGTTCTAATTAATGATTTTATTTTGTTTTATAATTTTTAGTCAACAATAGGTGGTACTAGTTTATAATTAGTCAACATAAGGATGTACTAGTTTACACTTTATTTTTAGTCAACATAAGGATGTAAGATTTTTTTAGTCTCATTATTATTACTATTATTATTATTATTATTATTTTTACATTTACTACATGATAAGTATTATTTTCTTTTTACTAATTCATGACTTGTATATATTTAGTTCCCAATTGTTTTATTATTTATATAAATGTCACTTTTTATTTATTACTTATAGGTTATTAGTTATAATATTACATAAATGCATAAATTTTAATTAGCAGTGAGTGTCGACTAACAGTTTATTATTTTCATCTTTTATTAACTTGTCAATTTTTGTACAAAGTTAATTAATATGTTTTCTAACTCTTAACACTTAACAATTGTTGATTAAAGTTTAATCATTAAGTTTTAATTATATTGTTTGGGCTTTTAATATTGGAAAAATATAGAATGGAAAAAATGAGGGTCGTTATAGTACCTCCCCGTTATTGAAAACTTCGTCCCGAAGTTTTTAGGTAGTTTCCTCGTTTGCATCAGCAGTTGAGAAGAGATGGGGATATTTCCGTTTCATATGGTCTTTGCGTTCCCAGGTATATTCGGGGCCTCTACGCGAATTCTAACGGACTTTAACGATAGATATATTGCTTTTACGCGTTTGTTTGACCTCTCCTTCCATGATTTCTATAGGTTATTCAACGAAGTGCATTTTATCATTAATGCGAAGATCATTCAAAATGATGATGTTATACAAGTCATTTCAGTAAATTGGATACATGAAATGTGTTATGAATAGTATTGAACTCATTTAAAACCTTGAGCATTTTATGCCACAATATTAGGGCAGACAAACAAAGAGGAGTTCGTGAAAATCACAGTCATGAAATTTGATAGAGATCTTCATTGCTTACAACAAGAATATTTTAATGATGAATATAAGTTGAAAAATAAAGTTTTATCACTATTGAATAATATGGATAAAACGATTCGTTTATAGGAAGAGTATAAATGAAGCTATCATAAAAGAGTGAAATGAGAAAATTAAATGTTCGCCTTAACTTTTGACGTAGTCACGATTGATTTCCGGAATTCAAGGAATTAAAGGAAATCTTCGTAATCTATAAGATTTGATTCTCCGGTATTTACGAAATTTTGAGATTTGTTTGATTAAATGCGGTGATTTGCCTCGATTGATGTGTTTGGAATTTTGCTATAAATTAGCTTCTTTCGTTTCATTATCTTCACCACTTCTATACTTTCTTTCTCAATTCAAACTTCCAAAAGATTAAGAAAATGCTTAATCCAGTTCTGATCCTGGTTATTATATTGACCATCTATGCAGTCATTCTTCTTTTTCTTTTACCGCCAGAGGAATCTGTTTACTTCTACTATGCTCTTGGAGTTATAGTGTTTTTAATTATCCCGTGTCTTTATATTGCTATACGCATTGATATACACGGTTTGTAATTTCGGAGTCGTTATCGGGCTTTATATTTTCCCTTATATGTCGGAGCTTTATGCTTTTGTTTCTTCTTCCCGACTTCAAGTCAAGCGAGTAATGGTCCAGAATTCATAGGTATGAAGTTTCGAATGATCATAATATATAAAGTAGAAAGGAAATGTAAAAGCACGATTTGATTTGTCATATTACCAGAATATTCGAAAAAGACCGAATCATCAAGAAAAATATTTTCTTGATATGTTTAGAGGTTAAATAGAATGTAAGAGTCGTGTAACATGGAAAATGATGATTATAAAATCTATGAATCATCATCTTCCATTAAAAACTTAGCATGACTTACTGTAATATAATCACGTTGGCCTGACGTCATTATATTATACTAACTCATGCTTCAATTCCCAACACTTCTTCAAAGCATTTATAATTTAAACTCGAATTTTACAGAATATAGAAACTAAAACAGTTTCCTTTATAAAGATATCGCAAAGAGATACTTAATTGCGGACATGAATCATTATGAAGATATCTTCCGAAATATAGAGGATATTTATGATGATATTTTGGAATTTCTAAGTTCGAAAGTTGATGAAGAAAAATTTTCCGCAAGCTTTTAACATGACTTCGGAGCAAGATATTCTCTAAAGATTTCACCGGATCCAAAATTACCTGGATTCTTTGAATATAGGGTTTGGCCCTTGTGTTTGTCCTTGGTCTCCTCCATGGTTAGCTCAATCCGTTTTTTAGTTCCAAATTTTCTTTTGAGCTTTTCCAACGTACCATTCTTTATTATCAAACTGTTGGCCCTTAAGACCATCTACAATTTTTCTGTTTCCTCTGCATTTAATGCAACCATATTTGAATCATCGGTTATCAATTCGAAATGGTTTCAAGAAATTTCATTTTTAGATGATTAAACGCTGATTGCGATCGTCAAGATTCAAAGGATGTTTTCAAGAATTTTGAATTTGAAGTGTTTAAGCGTAAGATGCATCATCTAACGGTTGACGAAGAAATGTTGTGATTTTCAAAAGTAAGGAATGGTAAGTTCGGTGGTTTGATTTGATAATTCATCATAGAATACGAATGAATATAATTCATGAATGTAATGATTTTTAGGAAGATAACACTTGCTAAAGCTTTACTTAAGTTCCGATATGTCAAAATCAGAGTATGTAACTGAATTTGTATGAAAATGGTTTTTCTTTGGTGAACATATACATATATCATGTGAATGTAAGTAGTATAGTTAACAACTGCTGAATCAGAATGGAAGAATGTACAATGTAACATATTTATATGAGATATGAATATCTCTCGGGTTTTACCTACCCGTTAAAATATTTTTTACAATTAACAGTTTGTACAAAAGAGAAGATATACATTCATATATGTATTCTTCAGATGTAATCATGGTTTTAATGAGCTAATATAATATTAAACTCATTTGATTTGCTGTTGAAACGAGAATAAATAATCTCCAAAACCTTAGAGATTTCATAATTGTCGTGAAATATTTCGCTAATGAAGTTATGAATTAATACTTCATCGTTCATTGTTATTGATATACTTCGGTATATGATGTTGGTGCTCTTGGAATTCTTGTGAAATTCATAAGGCACTAATGATATTTTCTAGAAAGTTTCGAGTACATCGAAAATTAAAGTATACAATCAATCATGTATTTGAGTAATACACTTGGTTTATTACGAAATGGAGTTTATTGTATTGAAGCAATGATTAACGATTGTTAAGTTATTAACAAAAGATGTACATCATACCATATTGTGATATGAATTAACCATGTAGTACATACTAGTTAAGATTCACACGTAATAGCTTAGTACGAAAAGATTTATTATTGTTCCAATCCATATATATAAAGTATACATATGTAATTCTTCAGGAAGAATGAGTCAATACATCTTAACTCATTATTACTAATATTCCTTAGTATCTATGGGGCGTATGATGTTGATGTTTGAGGTACTGAGTGTGATGTTGAGGCGTGGAATGCGGATGTTGTCATTGGTGAAGCTGGTGATGTTGGTGGTGATGTTGGTGGTGATGCCGATGGTACTGGTGGTACTGGTTATGCTGCTGGTGCTGCTGCTGGTGTTCGTAGGTTTCGCACCATATTCTCCAGAGCCACTACTCGAGCGCGAAGCTCGTTGACTTCTTCTATTATTCCGGGATGATTGGCTGTTCGGACAAGTGGATGAATAAGATCTAAAATTTTAGATATTTTATATTCGTGACTGGATATCCTGGAAATGAGGGTGAAAATAGTGTTCCGAACGGGTTCGCCAGTAAGTGCTTCAGGTTCTTCACCAAGAGGTGAATTCGGTTGGTGGAAGGGATCACCTTCTTCTTGTCTCCATTGATTAAGTTTACTACGAACCCATCCCCAATTCATCCAAAATAGATGATGGCTGATTGGTTGGTTCATTCCGGTTACGCTGCCATTGGAGCTCGAAGAGTTCGAGGAATCCATATTATGTGTTTGGAATTAGGGTTTTTGATATGAGATTAGTTTTGAATACTGGATGATATATTCGTCTCCTCGAATACGTGTATATAGCAAAAAGATTTCCGTAATTTACGGAGGGAATTTAGGAAAAGTGTTAGACAAAATCTATTGGGATAGATACGATAAGATATAATAAGATATGATGTGTCTATACTTTAATAATGGCAGTATGACGTGTCGAGATCATAAAGTGATAAGTATGTAATCTAATAATCTTTTGATTAAAGACTTTCAATTCGTATACTGTGATAACCCAATGACATTTTTCGATTCATAAACCGATGCATAAAGGCATAAGGCATATAGGTACGTGATATAACAGGGAGTTATATACGTTTGTGTGTGAGTAGTAACAATTATAAGAGTTTCAAAATCATGGATAATATTTCATGTAATACATATGTAATACACATAACCATGATAGATGACTTATGAATGTCAAGAATTTCTGAAATCATTGTGTCGCATTTAGATGCGGTGGTGTAATTGGATAGTACTCAGGAAAGTGAGCAGAGTTCTTAGATTAGCTCGTCATTCTAAGATAAGTAAAGTTTATAAAGTATAGTGTAGCATTTAACAGTTAAAGGCAACAATTAAAGGCACTATGGTCAAGAAAAGTTGTAGTCCTACATTAGGAAAGAGACTTTGATTAGAATCTTTAAGTCAAGTTTGGTAAAGCATGATTGTTAAGATTATAAGGCAATCCTAAGTGCTTTAAGTGTAAGGCAGGAAAGGTTATAGTTTCCTAGATTGCTAAGGCACCCTAGCTAGCAAGTAAGGCACACATAAAATTGCAATCCTGGTTCTCTATAACAGCCTGGTTATGCTCTGATACCAATCTGTAACGTCCTCCCAATAGGGTCTGGAAGAAACGTTACTAATATCAAATAAACCAACATATTATAATACGAGAACAATACTAAATGAGAAAATTTAACTTTATTGAGTACGCAGCGGAAAATGAAATGTCGTTACAATAATGGAAATAACGATAAAGTAATTGTTCATATGCAGAAGTAATAAATGCGATATCTCTTGATCCTAAGTCCAAGTAGCATCACATAAGTAGTAGATAAGAAAGCTTGAATCAAACAGCACCTGAGACAAAACATGCTAAAGTGTCAACCAAAAAGGTTGAGTGAAGTTCATAGGTTTAACAAAAGTAGTTATCGTTGTTTTTAGACCACAAGATTTAGTTGTAAAGTTGATCTCCCGCAGGATCAAAAAGTAGATCTCGCAGATCCAAAAGTTATGCCAGTGCGTGATATTTAGACTAAACGTTCAAGTTTGCCCCATGACAAGTTGTGTCTGTCCTTGTCGGTTTAAATTTCATTATCAAGTAATACAAAGACTGAGTCAATTGTATCGGGGACGTTACTCCCGATAGGCCTACCCCCAATAAATAAGCATGCCGCAGCACTTAAAAATATCACTGTAGGGACTTAGTCGGACGTAGCCGGGTATAGCATAGTTTTAGCAGTTGGTACTTGTGTCTAAATTGTAAATAGTAAAAGCAGCATGTGTCTCACCCCAAATAAGTTAAATAAGTTTGCTAGCAATAAAGAGTGGGGCTATGAATTCACCTTAGTAAGTAGAGAGAGTTATTCCTCGGAATAGAGAGTTGAACGAGTGAGCAGGAAAGTCAACCTATTGACATTTAAGAGTAGTTAAGTGTTTTGCCCATGTTTAAGTTTAAGTATGTGTTTAAGTATAGTTTGTTTTACTAAGTTTCTATTCCTAGTAAGTTACTATTTTTATAAAGTTTCTATTTTTAGAAAGTTTCTTATTTTACTAAGTTTCTATGACTAGAGAGTTTCTACTTTTATGAGTGTTTCCATTTTAGGATACTTGCCGTATTAGATAAGCTTCCAATCACCCCTTTCCCTTCGAATAGCTAATTTAGATCTAGGGGCTTGAGCCATAGGACCCTTTAAATCGGAAATCCAAACCCTCTGCCTAGAATCTCGTAGAAACCATTCGTCAAGAAAGTTCGAAGATCTATACATCTCTAATACATATCCCAAAATGTTTTTGTGCTACAATATAATTAGTAGGTTATAGGTACTAGTAATAGTAATAGTGTATACATGTTAAGTACTAGTATAAGTAGTATTATGGTTTCATTAATTAGGGTTAGTTAATTAAAGTAGTAATTAATAACTAGGGTTTAGTAATTAATGTCCTAGGGTTTCATAAATGTTTAGAGTTTAATTAATTAGGGTTTAAGAATTATAGTTTAGGTGTAATTAGGGTTTAAGGTTTTAATATGTATATGTATATATAATTCGTATATATATATATATATATATATATAAATATTTTTTTTTTTTACATGTATATATGTATATATAAATCTAGGTGTGTTTATGTATATACTTATGAATAACAAGTTTATAATATGAATATGAATTATCGAAGATCAAAGTTTATGTAAATAGTTTAGGGTTTATGTTATACCTTTGAAGATTCAAGATAATTAACAAAGAAAAGATGAACACGATGAAGATGGAAGATCAAAGCCTTGAAAATCTTGAAGAACTCCTTGAAGATTCTTGAAGAACACGAAGAACAAGCTTGAAGATCCGAATACCACAAGAGAGGGAGAGGGAGAGATTGTTTTTGAGAGAGGATTTTGGTGTGATTTGTGAATGAGAAACTAGGTGTTTATATAGTGCAAGTATTAGAGTGTTAGTCAACATAAGGATGTTCTAATTAATGATTTTATTTTGTTTTATAATTTTTAGTCAACAATAGGTGGTACTAGTTTATAATTAGTCAACATAAGGATGTACTAGTTTACACTTTATTTTTAGTCAACATAAGGATGTAAGATTTTTTTAGTCTCATTATTATTACTATTATTATTATTATTATTATTTTTACATTTACTACATGATAAGTATTATTTTCTTTTTACTAATTCATGACTTGTATATATTTAGTTCCCAATTGTTTTATTATTTATATAAATGTCACTTTTTATTTATTACTTATAGGTTATTAGTTATAATATTACATAAATGCATAAATTTTAATTAGCAGTGAGTGTCGACTAACAGTTTATTATTTTCATCTTTTATTAACTTGTCAATTTTTGTACAAAGTTAATTAATATGTTTTCTAACTCTTAACACTTAACAATTGTTGATTAAAGTTTAATCATTAAGTTTTAATTATATTGTTTGGGCTTTTAATATTGGAAAAATATAGAATGGAAAAAATGAGGGTCGTTATATGTTTATCCATGAAATTAGAAGATAATATCAAATGATTGATTTATCAGTTACATTGTGTGATTACGAGTCTGTGTTCAGAGGTCCACTTTGATTTAATAAACCTTTTTCTTTTTAACGGTATTCGAAATAAATGGTAAAGTGATTTACAAGTATGAACAAAAGTGTCAAATAACGAGAGTTAGACAAAAGTTAGTGGAAGACTAAATTACATAATAATCAATTGATTTAACTTCAAATGTACGAAAATGTTTTTTGATATGATAGAACTTGATTATTTAAAATGTCTTTGATTAAATAACGTGAGTTGGATTATTGGTTGTTAAATATATAGATAATTTGAAAATGTGTATTTAAAATGTGTTTATGTATATTAGATATATTTGAAATTAATTAAGTAAACGATTGTAACGCTCGATTGATATTTAGATATGTCAACTAGTACGTTAAGAAGTAAAATAAATGCTAGTACCTAAATGAACTATATCTATTTAAGTTTTAAAATGTAAACGTTATATGATACAATATTTTCTTTTATGTAAATGATTTTATATTATACTTTGAAATATAAATAGTTTTTGAAAGACTAAGTAATATATTACTAAATAAATATATTTAATATATATAAGTTACATTCCTAAATGAAAATATATTTATATTTTACAAAGTAATAAAATATAATATTAACTTACTCATAAAACATTTTGATTTAAAATAATATTATTAAATATACTACGATAAATAATGGGACATTGATTTGTAGAAGCAAATGACCAAAACACTCGATTGCTCAAGTTACATTTCCAATGATATAGATTATTGTTGATTTAAGTCTACTTACTAATAATGGTACACGTCATGAAACGTAATGTATCAATTTTCTAAGCGTACGAAAATGCGTTCGAGAAACCGGAACCGGCACATAGGTCGTGTGTCAACGTACGAGTCATTGGAACAAAAATTATAATTCAACTATGATTATAAATATAATATAATATATAATTAATTAGATAGATTATATATATATATATATATATATATATATATATATATATATATATATATATATATATATATATATATAATTTAAATAAATAAGTGTCGGCAGAGTAAAAAAAACGAACCTGAGCTGGATACTTAAGCCATGCGATCGCATGACTTTATAACATGAGCCCCATGCGATCGCATGGGGACTGATTTCACAAAATTTGTATAAAGCTCGATCAGTTGGCCAAATTCTCTCACACTCTATCCTCTCATATCTCTCTACTCTATATTATTATTATTATTATTATTATTAATATTATTATTATTATTATTATTATTATTATTATTATTATTATTATTATTTTTATTATTATTTTTATTATTATTATTATTATTATTATTATTATTATTTTTAAAATTAATAATATTATTATTAATTTTATAGTTAGGAGTATTATTATTAGTATTATTATACATAAAATACTACGACGAGGGTATGCTCGAGTTATTTCAAAAATGGGTTTTCGAGTGGGATAGAGCTAAGGAAATTATGGGTTATAGCTTTGGAGGTTATGGGTATGGTTAAGGGGTATGCTCGTGAGGTCAATCTAGTGTTTATCATCTCCTTTGCGTCTACGTACTTTCCTGCAATATTGAATCACAATATTGATACGTGAGCACTCATAACTTAAATTTTATATATTATTAGTGTATCCCTGACTAGTGCTCGAGTATATATGATTATGCATATTTGTATGTTTAATTTTTGTCATTAAATAGTTTATGATAAATCACGAATTTGACACTTGTGTGATTGAAATAAGGTATATGATATGCATGTCGTTGGAAAGCTGGCAAAAAATTAATAATTTTTCATTTAGAAAGTGTATGTTTTCGATGAACGAATTAAAAGATATAGTCAATTGAATTATCTATAATTTTAAGTATTATTGTTAAAATGGTTATTATTATTACTATCGTCATTATTATCGTCGTTATTATCATTATCTAATAATGATTATTATTATTATTATTATTATTATCATTATCGTTATAAGTGTTATCATTAAAAATTATCATTTTTATTAGTATTACTATCGTTATTATCATTATTATTAACATTATCATTATTATTATTATTATTATTATTATTATTATTATTATTATTATTATTATTATTATTATTATTATTATTATTATTATTATTATTATTATTATTATTATTATTATTATTATTATTATTATTATCATTAAAATAGTTATTAGTATTATCATTAATGTTATTAGAATAATAATAATAATTATTATTATTATCATTAAAACTAATATTAGTGTCATCTAATTATTATGATTGTTATTATTATCATTATTCTGAATGCGATATAAAAGAGGACTGCAAGCTATTAAACAAATTGATTAGGAAATAACGAGTATAAGTATCATGATGAAATTAAAATATTGTAAGTTATTGATTTAGATAAAAATATCGTTTTCATTATTTTTATCATTATTATTAAAAGTAATGTGAATATTAAAACTATCATTTTTATTAAAATTACCATTTTTAATAGAAATATCATTGTTATTATAAAATATCATTATTATCATTTTAGTATTATTAATATTTAAAATTATCATTTTGAATAGAATTATTATTTTTATATAAAATATTATTATTATAGTTACTATTAAAAAGTATTGTTATTATTAAGATTATCATGATTAGAATATTCATTTTATTTTAATCATTAGTAAATATAAATATTGTTATTAGTAGAATAATAATTATTATCATTACAAAATAATACAACTTTTACTCATTATTATTATTATTATCAATATTATTTTATCAAATAAATATATAATACGAAGATGTCTTTACCACATGTAATATAATTCCATCAATACTACATACTACTATATTTTATGATATTATTGAATTATATAAATTATATTACTTAAGATATATAAAAGTATATTTTTATCGTATATAAAATTTAATATAAAATTTAACATGAATTTTTATTTATTAATAAATGGCATGTATTATTTACTCTAATAAATTCTCATAAATATATTTAAAATGACTATTTAGGTTATATAATAAACATGTATAAATTTTGGAAATCATTTTTAGTCAGATTGACTTTTGGTTGACTTTTGCATGATAATCTCGAGCATTAGGATTGTGATACACTATGACCTGACCTAAATTGTCAGACAGATATTGACCAACATATAAATATATATACTTAATATAGGTTCGTGAATTCGAGATCAACCCTGCACTTGTTTAGTGCCGTCATTGCATTATTGCTACGAAATACAGTATTGTGAGTTTCATTACTCTCTGTATATATATATTTTTGGGACTGAGAATACATGCGCTGTTTTATAAATGATTTACGAAATAGACACAAGTAATCGAAACTACATTCTATGGTTAGATTATTAAACCGAATATGCCCCTTTTTAGTCTGATAATCTAAGAATTAGGGAACAGACACCCTAATTGACGCGAATCCTAAAGATAGATCTATTGGGCCTAACAAACCCCATCCGGGTTACGGATGCTTTAGTACTTTGATTTTATCATGTCCGATGAGAGTCCCGGAATGATGGGGATATTCTAGACGCGTTCTGTTAATGTCGGTTATCAGGTGTTCACCATATGAATGATTTTTAATTCGCAGGTTACGCGTATTATTTTGTACTCGAGTTACGTGTACAATTAAATATCTGAAATCTTGTGGTCTATTAAAATGATGGAAATGAATGTTTATGATAAACTAATGAACTCATCAACTTTTGGTTGACACTTGAAAGCATGTTTATTCTCAGGTTTGAAAGAAATCTTCCGCTGTGCATTTGCTCATTTTAGAGATATTACTAGGAGTCATTCATGGCATATTTCAAAAGACGTTGCATTCGAGTCGTTGAGTTCAACAAGATTATTATTAAGTAATTTATAGTTTGGTTATACTATGGAATGGTATGCATGCCTATCAACTTTTGAGGATTTGAAAGTTTGTCTTTTAAAAAAGAATGCAATGTTTGTAAAATGTGTCATTTAGAGGTCAATCTCCCGCAATGAAATCAAATATTGTAATTCGTTTATAATCGATATGAACGGGTTGTTAAACCTTAATCATTATCATATACTTCTATTAGTTCGTATGTTCCGATGCTTTTTCTTCGTCTCAAGGTTGAGAGTGTCTCTGTCGACCCGGGAGGCTAGCCGGATATCGGTCTTCCGGGGACCAAATGTGCCGGAGGGGCATACGGTCATGAAGTATTCAAAACCTTCCTCAGCCATTGACAGAGGGGGGGTAGGGGTAATTGCCTTGTTCTTTTAACCCAACTTCCCTTTTTGTTGTAATTTATCTCATACCTTTTTGATTTTTGCAGCTGTCGTCGGGCCTTTTACTTATGCCAGGGCAATCGAGATAGAGTTCATTGATTTGGGTTTCAGAGAGGCTTGGAACGTCAACTAAATATCGCCCGGGGAACCGTCAATGACCTGGATAGCCAGCCGAGGTATGCTCATAGAGGGTGTTCCTAGGGAACTGCTGAGAAGGAGAAGGATAAGGAGGTATCCTCTGCTATCCTAATGAAAGAAATGGCCACAGAGGAGCGTAACAATTGCAGGGTGGTTCCCCTTCCATGCTGTTAGGTTAATGCAGAAGCATCACATTAGCGGTGTCGTCCCCTTGCATCCAAAAATTATCGGGAAGGTGACTGCAGCTGTTGCGCATGAATATCAGGCTGCTCAAAAGGCCTTGGCGGAGATCCGATTTAGCAGTTTTGGGGATCTTTGTTCCAGTGATGGTACAACCGTGCAGCATCTTTTGGATTTTAATTTTTAATTTGTTGTACTGCACATTGTTGCATATTTTTTGAAGTGGTTTGTAATGAAACGTATGTAATTAATGAAAGTTTCATTTCAGGTGTTTTTATTGAATTTTTCTTCAGTTGAACTAGTTCATATCTTCATATGTATGTCTAGAATACATTGGTGTTAGTTTATGTGTTAGTTTCGTGTTAGTTTTGGCGTGTACACCGTGCAGTCACGCGTGTTTATGCCATCTACTCATTGGCCGTTTATCAGTATAAACTTGTACCAACGAGGGCTAGAAAATCACCTCTTAAGGGGGTACAAAATAACTAGTGTGGGACTTATGAGGATGCCGGAATCCATCTGCCGCTAATCGGTTATTAATACATGAACATCGTTTGTAAATAACGTACTAAACAAGTTATTGTAATCAGTAAAATGCTTTTATTCATTCCTGAAAATGAAAAAACATACATAGATTCTTTATTGAAAAAGAAAAGACATAAACATCAAGATAGCAGTAAGTTGAAGTGATCAGTTTCAGTCACGGTATCCATCTAAATTTCCGTGTAGCATCTAGCCACTTTTGTTTCCCTTAGCGGGCGTTCCATCTCGGTTGGAGCTTTCACGACTTTCTGGCCTGGAACGTTTTGGTGCCGGACTAAGGTGTTCAGTTGTTCCATGGTTATTGATAAGTTGTTCTTCCCATCTCGGCTGATAGCGCCAGCCAGCACTCCTGTTGTCGGTTTTGTAAGACTTAGTTTGGCTCTTTCTGTTAGAGTATGATGCTGGAGGGAAGTAGCTTAGCCGTTTAAGCACTGACACATGTTTTTCTTCCAAGATGTGCAGTGTCTTACTTTCTTGTATTCTTTGTGTGACTTGAGTATAGCCTCTTACCGGGAAAGGCTATCGAGTCGATTCAACTGTAGCCACACCTTTCTAGGTTGGAAATTTAAGCAAGCCGTGAGCAGTGGAGGTTATGGCGTTAAACTTTCTGAAGAAGTTTCTTCCCAAGATCACATTTGTGGCAGTCACAGATTTGACCACATAAAATTTAATGACCTCACTACGGAGGTAGGGCTGTGTGCCTACCGTCACTGTTGCTTTGAGTTTTCCTATCGGTTCTTCAGTAGAGCCCGAAAATCCAGAGATGATGGCGTTGGAGTGCCTCATTTTTCTACCGACATATTTTGGGAGTTGGAAAAGGCAATGGGCGTACAAGAAATCAACCTCACTGCCAGTGTCAGTGTACATTTCCTGGACACGAAAGCTGTCTATCAGGCCGTCAATCACCACAGGTTCTTCCCGAGGGTATCGTGTCGGTAACCTAGGGAATGTGATTGCCGCGTCTCTCTAGGAGTCGAGCTCATATTTTTCAATACTAATCATGTTAATTACAACTTTATCTTTCGCCTTCTCACGTTTCTTACCGTCTTCCATCTGCCAACGGAATGTTTTGTTGGGGTCGGTCTTCTTGAACTTCCATCCTGACAACAAGTGATTGAGTTCGCCTGCTTTGATTTTGGCGATGATTTCGCATATCAACGCCTTGCATTCATCGGTGTCGTGGCAGTTGTCTTCGTGGAACTCACAATACTTGTCTGACTTTTGACCGTCACATTTTTCCAGTGGTGTCGGAGGGGTAAACTTTGCCTTTACGGGTTCTGTTAACAGTATTTCCCTTGGAGTTTTGGATAAGCTATCGATTAGGGACCCCTTATGATATGGTCTTCGGCTGCTCTTATCATGCCTGTAGACGTCATGACTTTTGCCGTGACTGTTGTGGCCTTTGTGATGGCTTTCGCTGCGCTTGCTGCTGTCGTAACAGTGCCGACTGTCGCTTATTCTTTCCTCTTCTCCTTTCTTTTCATCCCGTTGATACCCGGCTTGTCTTTCCCTTTCAGAGTGTTGGTACTGCCTCGCTACCGTCACTGCGTCTGCAAATGTACTCGGGATGTTCCACTGGAGTTCAGAGACGAGTGACGGGTGTGCATCTTTATCCAGGCATGTTATGAATCCGGAAATCTGCTGTGTTTTCGGGAGTCCTGGTATTTTTTAACATTCTAGCATATACCTTGTAATGAAGATTTTAATTTTCTCTCCTTGGTACATTGGTATTTCGTGAGCATACAGGTGCGTATACGTGTGTCGGTGGAGGTTCTGATATTGCATGAGGAACTTTTCCCGCAAGTCTGCGAAGCACGTGATTCCATTAGGTGGTAATTTTGCGAACCATTCCCTGGTAGCCGATTGTAGGACGGTCAGAAAGAGATGGCACGCTACCTCATCGCTCCAATTTTGGGTTTTCATGGCGCCCTCAAAGATTTGCAGGAAATCATCTGGGTCGGTGGTACCATTGTACACCCCCAAAGTGACCGGTATGACGATGTTTGCAGGGAGTGTACAGCCGACGATCCGTTTGCAGAGCTTTTGGCTAGTTGCCGACATCTCAACCGGTCGCTTTGCTTTGTTATCAGTGATCAGGGTGAACAGATTCTCAAGTGCGGTTCCCTGGACGGCGGGTTATGACAGGGAGTGTTTGTATGCCGGCGGCGCAACCTGCATAAGGAGCTCAGCCAACCATGCGTTTGCGGCAGCCTTGGTGACGCCCTCGCTTGCCGCACCGATGTTTAACATTGCGCTAGTTTTTAGAATGTCTAGAGTTTGCGATTGTTGCTTCTCTGCTAGACTGTTATCGTTCAGCATGGACTTTAGCTTTTCGATTACTTGTTTCTTGATGTCAGCTGAGATCATTTTGGGGATCATGTCGGTGTCGTTGTGAGAGGATCCGATGCCGCTTAAACCACCAGTTTTAAGACCAAGAGTTCCGAGCTTCAACCTATCTCCACCGAGCGGTGATTCCTTGTGTGTGTAGTGACCTGAACTTTTCCATGTTTATATATATTAAAAGAAATTATTATTTACATGATTGAGTATTCCCAACATGTTAAACTATCAAACTTGTTAAGACTTGATTAATTGAAATAGGTTTCATATAGACAATTGACCACCCAAGTTGACCGGTGATTCACGAACGTTAAAAACTTGTAAAAACTATATGATGACATATATATGGTTATATATATAGTTAACATGATATTATGATAAGTAAGTATCTCATTAGGTATTTTAACAATGAGTTATATACATAAAAATGAGACTATTGAATTAAGAAACACGAAAACGATATATATAACGATTATCGTTATAGCAACGTCTTACTAAGTACATAGGAATCATATTAAGATATTGATACACTTGGTTAATTATGTTAAATGATAAGTAAATAGATCATTAAGTGTATTAACAATGAACTACATATATAAAAATAAGACTACTAACTTAATAATTTCGAAACGAGACATATATGTAACGATTATCGTTGTAACGACATTTAACTGTATATATATCATACTAAGATATATTATATATCATAATATCATGATAATGAAACAATTTAACATATCTTTAGATATAATAAACAATGGGTTAACAACATTTAACAAGACCGTTAACCTAAAGGTTTCAAAACAACATATACATGTAACGACTAATGATGACTTAACGACTCAGTTAAAACGTATTTACATATAGTGTTTTAATATGTATTTATACACTTTTGAAAGACTTCAAGACACTTATAAAAATACTTCTACTTAATAAAAATGCTTACAATTACATCCTCGTTCAGTTTCATCAACAATTCTACTCGTATCATGAAATATCTCATAAAATTACAAAAATATTAGTAATCATTCATGACTTATTTACATGTAAACAAAATTACACATCCTTTATATCTAATCCATATAACAACGACCAAAAACACCTACAAACACTTTCATTCTTCAATTTTCTTCATCTAATTGATCTCTCTCAAGTTCTATCTTCAAGTTCTAAGTGTTCTTCATAAATTCTATAAGTTCTAGTTTCATAAAATCAAGAATACTTCCAAGTTTGCTAGCTTACTTCCAATCTTGTAAAGTGATCATCCAACCTCAAGAAATCTTTCTTATTTACAGTAAGATATCTTTCTAATACAAGGTAATACACATATTCAAACTTTGATT
The DNA here is from genome assembly GCF_046630445.1 of Rutidosis leptorrhynchoides. NCBI lineage: Eukaryota > Viridiplantae > Streptophyta > Magnoliopsida > Asterales > Asteraceae > Rutidosis > Rutidosis leptorrhynchoides. Next base: position 290,580,252 of record NC_092337.1, on the reverse strand, counting down.
AAATTTCTATAACTATAACAATCTTATTTCGAGTTGAAATCTTACTTGAACTTGTTTTCGTGTCATGATTCTGCTTCAAGAACTTTTAAGCCATCAAAAGATCTTTTGAACCTAGATCTATTTTTCTCATTTCTAGTAGGTTTATCCACAAAACCTTAGGTAGTAATGATGTTCATAACATCATTCGATTCATATATATAAAACTACCTTATTCGAAGGTTTAAACTTGAAATCACTAGAACATAGTTTAGTTAATTCTAAACTTGTTCGCAAACAAAAGTTATTCCTTCTAACTTGACTTTTAAAATCAACTAAACACATGTTCTATATCTATATGATATGCTAACTTAATGATTTAAAACCTGGAAACACGAAAAACACCGTAAAACCGGACGTACGCCGTCGTAGTAACACCGCGGGCTGTTTTGGGTTTGATAACTAAAAACTATGATAAACTTTGATTTAAAAGTTGTTCTTCTGGGAAAATAATTTTTCTTATGAACATGAAACTATATACAAAAATTACGGTTAAACTCAAAGTGGAAGTATGTTTTTTAAAATGGTCATCAAGACGTCGTTTTTTCGACCGAAATGACTACCTCTTACAAAAACTACTTGTAACTTATATTTCCGACTATAAACCTATACTTTTTTCTATTTATATTCATAAAATAGAGTTCAATATGAAATCATAGCAATTTGATTCACTCAAAACGGATTTAAAACGAAGAAGTTATGGGTAAAACAAGATTGGATATTTTTTGATTGTTGTAGCTACGGGAAATATTGTAACAATTCTATACAAATCATATCCTAGCTAACTTATATTGTATTATACATGTATTCTAATATATTATGTAATCTTGGAATACCATAGACACGTATGCAAATGTTTTGACATATCATATCGACCCATGTATATATATTATTTGGAACAACCATAGACACTCTATATGCAGTAATGTTGGAGTTAGCTATACAGGGTTGAGGTTGATTCCAAATATATATACTTTGAGTTGTGATCTAGACTGAGACGTGTATACACTGGGTCATGGATTGATTCAAGATAATATATGTATCAATTTATTTCTGTACATCTAACTTTAGACAACTAGTTGTAGGTTACTAACGAGGACAGCTGACTTAATAAACTTAAAATATCAAAATGTATTAAAAATATTATAATTATATTTTGAACATACTTTGATATATATGTACATATTTGTTATACGTTCGTGAATCGACCAGTGGCCAAGTCTTACTTCCCGACGAAGTAAAAATCTGTGAATGTGAGTTATAGTCCCACTTTTAAAATCTAATATTTTTGGGATGAGAATACATGCAGCTTTATAAATGTTTTATAAAATAGACACAAGTACATGAAACTACTTTCTATGGTTGAATGATCGAAGCCGAATATGTCCCTTTTGCTTGGTAACCTAAGAATTAGGGAACATCACTAATTTTGAGAATTAGTGTACGCCTAATTGACGCGAATCCTAAAGATAGATCTATTGGGCCTAACAAACCCCATCCAAAGTACCGGATGCTTTAGTACTTCGAGTTTTAATATCATGTCCGATGGATGTCCCGGAATGATGAGGATATTCTTATATGTATCTTGTTAATGTCGGTTACCAGGTGTTTACCATATGAATGATTTTTATCTCTATGTATGGGATGTATATTGAAATATGAAATCTTGTGGTCTATTATTACGATTTGATAAATATATAGGTTAAACCTATAACTCACCAACATTTTTGTTGACTTTTAAAGCATGTTTATTCTCAGGTGATTATTAAGAGCTTCCGCTATTGCATGCTAATATATGGACAAGATTTGGAGTCAGCATGCTTGTATAATATTGTTTAAAACTGCAATTGAAATTTACTTTGTTGTAACATATTAATATTGTAAACCAATATGTATTGGTAGTATGTAAGTGTGATATTTTAGATTATCATTTATGATAATCTAGGTGGTGTCCTTTTAACCTTGTCGATAAAATAAAGGTTATGGTTGTTTTAAAAATGAATGCAGTCTTTGAAAAACGTCTCATATAGAGGTCAAAACCTCGCGACGAAATCAATTAATATGGAACGTTTATAATCAATATGAACGGGACATTTCAGTGTGTATCCTCATCATCGTCGGAGATATGCATATCGTCTCCCGACGCGTCACCGGAGTGAATGTGAGCGATTGATTGCTTTTGAGGTTGAGGTGGTTCCACCGGTGGTGAGTTTCCTTTGTTTAGCGATGGTTGAGCGTCATCGTTTGTTCCTTTCTTGCTTTCCATTTCGCTGCCTTATTTCACTGTGGTGTTCGTACCTTTAGGTGGCGCCATTTGATCAAACCAAAATCGGCTAGTATGAATAGATTTCGGGTCTGAGTGCTTAATTTGGGAAAAAGCTTAGGTTGATTGTTTTAACTCCAATAATTGTGCAAGCCCCGATTTGGAATCTGGATTCCAAGGGCGTAAAACAATCAATTGAATTAACCTTATTCGATCGGAATCGAATAAGATAATATCTAGGTGCGAATTAACTTCCGATGTTAGTCGGAGCATCGATCGGAATTAGGTTAACGACTGGAATAATGCTACCTTAATTAATTTGGGCAGAGTAACATTAATGCATCCAGTGTTGTATAAACGAAAGATCTTGTTTGCATATTTATAGATGTTAGGAGGGAATGGTGACGTGGCACATGTCCCTTTCATGGTTGTAACGAACTTTGCCCATCCCAAGAGGTGACATGGCACCTGTCCTATTCATGGGAATAACAGATCCTAAAAAACAACCCTAGATTCGGGGGCTGACGTGGCATGCAACTTGCTTGCATGCTTGTTCCGTTGTCAGGTGCTCGTTCCAGGATGAAGTGTCTGCTCCGGGATAATGTACCTTCACTGGGACGTCGTGCTTGTCCTAGGAGAGTATCCTTGTGTCGGGTTTCAATGCCGTGGCGATGCTGACAGCATGTTGGTTCTGGCTAAGGCATCACGATGCTCTCAGTCTAGCCGGGAAGGTGTTGCTTTCTATTTGTTCCAAGTGTTTCTTCACGGTTATAATTATCATGACTGGCTACATGACGCCGGTTACGTGTATGTCATTCGAGCTCTCAGTCTAGCCATTCGTCCGGCATGGTAAAGTTTCAGTGATGACGTCAGGCGCACGTAGGAAAGAGAAGTCCGTATTCCGGTACGCACAGTACCATGTAAGATTTTTGCCGAGATGCTTGCCTATTTTGAGAAGGATCATTATGCGTATCATTACCCGACACACGTGGTAGCACTCTAGTCAACCCTGACACACACACAATAACACTAAACCACAACAAACTCAAGTAAGTAAATTATACACATAGATGCATAAATATTCCACTCACCTTTACCAACTTGAGCTAGCACCAACACTTGAGCTTCGCTATCAACACGACTCAAGTCACCTATCAAATTGCACATATGACAAGCTAAAATCAATTATAGCTCTAGTGACCCAAAATATCCCAGGTGCAATTTCAACCCCAAATTGCACATATCTTTCTGACTTGATCAAACAATACCCCAACACTCCAAATCACTAATAGCTAGTGATTTGGTCTCAAACTCACTAAATTACAACTTATGGTCAAGTGTTAGAAGCACTTCATGCCCCATTTCAACCAATAGACTAATTTTGACCCAAATTGGGTTTACACCCAAAATCATACTTCCAATACACCCATTTGGGTTTCAACACTTACATAATCACAAATTCTAGTGATTATACTCAAATTGAAAGCCATAAACATGGCTAAAATATTAACCAACCCAAAACCCATCAACAAGGGTCAACAATACCCACAACTAGCTTCAAACACCTATTTGTGTGCTAGATGGGTTTTCTTTAGAACATACAAGTTTAAACCCCAACATCAAATTGAATGAAATTCGGAGTTAGGACTTACCACCACTATCACAACGTAGCTAGGAACAAGATGAACAACGTTAACTCTTGCACTTTTAAGAGAATCAAGCTCCTTCTCTTTCAATCTAAGCTTTCTCTCAATAGAAATGGGTTTCTCACTCTAAAAGAGATTCAAGCTATAACTACTAGAAGTGGTAAAACAACACAAGACCCTATTATGCCTAGTCAAGAGGAAAGTCAAGAATCACCTAAGGAAACTAATAATAAAGAAAGTAATAATGACATTCCCCCTGAAAAAGTTACATCGCCTAAAATTGATAAACCCTTAGAACCTATTCCTTACCCTCAACAACTTAGGAAAGAAAGACAACAAAACAGTCTAGAGAACTTCGCTAATATGTTCAATCAAATAAACGCTAATATACCTTTAATAGATTTATTAAAAGAAAACCCACATTATGGAAAATGCTTAAAAACTCTGTTATCTAATAAAGGTAAAGATGCTGAAAAATCTTCTAGGTTTATAATAAAGGAATGTAAGGCTATATTTTAAAATTTTGACATACCCGAGAAATTTGGAGACTCGGGAAGTATTACTGTTGCATGTTCATGCAACAACTCTAGAATATATCAAGCATTAGCAGACATGGGTGCTAGTATAAACTTGATGCCATATATTCTTTATATAAAAGACTATGTCTAGGAGAATTAACTCCCACTAGAATGTCCATTTGTTTGGACGATAGTTCTTTTAATTATCCGATAGGTATTGCAGAAAATATACACGTAAACATTGATAAAAAAAATTTCCCGCTGATTTTGTAAATCTAGAAATGAAAGAAAATGATAAAATACTGATAATATTAGGTCGACCATTTCTAAGAACCGCTACTTTTGAATTTCAAATGCAAACTAATACATATAGCGTGGAAATAGGTGATGATAGAGTTACTTTAAATAATCAACTTGAACTTGACCTCACTTGTCCTACTATAAAGTATGTGGAAACTGTTGAGTCCCTAAAATAATTAAGGATTTAATTATGATAAAACTTCAATTATGTACACTAAAATGTTATGTGCAGCCAACATAGGTTTATTTATGTATAGACAACATTTATTGATGTGTTGAGTGTTATAGCATGATGCCTAGTCTACCAGCACAAGGTAGACAATATTATTCATTTAGGACATGATGAGTGCTCAGTAAATCATGAAGATCAAGTGAACCAGTATAGAAGAACCAGCATAGCTGGTAGCAACATACAACACGAAGATAGCTATGCTCCATTACAAGCATAGTAGTTACCTGAGTGGTCTACATCAAAAGGTACTATTCAACAGAAGTCGAAGACAAAGTTGAACATAAAAGGACACGTGTCGGCAGTTGACAAGTGACCTTACAAGACTACGTGGCTCCTAGCTTTTTGAATAATGAATAGGGTATTAGGTTTACACTGGCTCATAAGTCTGCTAACGCATTGCTAATTTGGACATCTTGCAGGTAGCAAGGTACCGTAAATCTTCCTGTATCTCCTAACTTAGGGCGAATTCCGTGTTGTAACACTAACGAGCATTCTTAACTTAAGGGCAGGCTAACTATATCTCTTAATCTCTCTTTGTTTGAAAGCAGTTCTTTGAAAAATTTAGCGCAATTTGGCATTTCTACTAAAGCATCTACTAGTCGTACATTCAAATACAAAATTTTAATAATATCCCAATACTTAGTGAATGCGATTCTTGTTTTTCCTTCCTAAGCCTACCTGGGAAAGGTATGCGGGCGCGCGGAATAATTTCCGGGGCCTTAGGAGAGATAGGTTCCGGTGGATTGACAACTGGGTCAATTGACACAGGTTCCTTATCGAAAAAATCTTGTATAGGTATATTGACAGTTTTTTCCTTCCCTCCTCTAGTAATTACTAAGGCATCAAACTCACTACACTCTATATCAACTTTAGTGGTTAATCGTTTAATCGTAAGCTGAAAATTAGTGATTAATTCTTCAAAAGTCTTTATCAAAGTCTCGAACTTATTCTGACATTCTATGACTTGAAGGTTTATCGTGTATTGCGTTTTCATAAATTCAATTAAAATTTCCTTAGGGTGGAGAGTAGGTTTGTGCAACGGGAAGATTATATTATAATCCTAGCTATTTTGCTGTTTATGTGCCCATCTAGGGTAAGGATACCTTAGATTGGTTCTAGTAGCATCGGAGTTTATAGGAATTGGTAAATTTTGAAGAGTGAGGGTGAGATCTTGTAACCTGGTTTCCAGCATTTTTACCGTATAAGCGAAGATGTCATCCTTCTCAGCAGCTTCATTGTTCCAATCTTCCTGTTGTGTAGCTACTGTGTCCAAGAGATTCCATGCTTCGTCTGCTGTTCGGGACATAAAATTGCCTTGCGAGGCCATGTCTAGAAGAGACTTATTGTCCTTGGTCAAACCATTGTTGTAGTGACTCGAACTTTTCCATTTTTATATATTAAATGAAAACTATACTTAATTGATTAAATGTTTCCAACATGTTAAGCAATTAAACTTGTTAAGACTTGATTAATTGAAATGAGTTATTGTAGACAATTGACCACCCCGTTTGCCTGATAATTAACGAACGTCATAACTTGTGAAGATTATATAATCATTTTATTTTTTTATGATGTAAGTTTTTATTTTATATATATATATGTATAAGAAGAAATACAATTAAATCAAAGATGTACAAGTAAAACACTATTTACTACAGTAAAACACTATTGCTACAGTAAAACACTATTTGCTACAGTAAAACACTATATATATATATAAATTTATTAGTTATATCATTTTTATATCAAAAATATATATATGTTTCATGTATTTCTTTTGTATGTGAAAATATTAATTTTGTTATGTTTAATGTATTAAATATATATATATCGTTTGTTTGTTAAAACTAATAATTGTGCTAATACTAAAATAATATTTATAATGGTAAAATGATAATATTGATAATACTTAATATTACTAATAAGAATACTAATGTTAAAAATTCTTTTAGTGATAAATATAATGATATTAATAATAATAACTGTAAAAATACTAATTTTACTATTAAAGATGTTTATGATAATAATTTTAATAATTTTAATAATTTTAACACTACTAGTAATAATAATAGCAATAACAATAATAACAATAACAATCATAATAATAATAATAACAATAATAATGATAATAATAATAATAATATTAAATTATACCTTTGTAGCATAAAAAAAATTTAAACTGCCCGAGATGGGACTCGAACTCGTGACCTCCCGAATAATCGCAAACACTCTAAACCACTCGCCCACTACATACTTCCTGATTTAATACCATAGTAATAAATATATATCCCGTATTTGTTTGGCCATCAGCAACTTCCCACCCTTTTATGGCCCAATGTTTAATTGGGCCAACATACATTCTTAGTACTATTACGGCCCAACAACATAAATTGAATAAACCCGCTATTAATTTTTAATGAGCCCGATCCAAATTTGTTAAAAAAAAGTTATGGTTTTAAAAGAAAAAAACGAAAAGGAATCGAATAGTGGGGCAGCAGCCTAATCTTTTTCTCTCCCTCATCGTCATCTTCATTAATATCAAGTTTCATCTTTTTCGTTGTGTTCATCATCCCTTTTATTAACATCATCACCATCATACTTCGTATTTGTAACAGAAGTAGTGAAACAGATGCAGCTACAGCAATAATTGATGGCGACTGGTGGTGGTTTTGAAGAGGAACTGTAAACCGATGAAATGAAGCAATGTTCTAGCAACAGTTAGGTTTGGTTGTAGGGTTTTGTCCATCGAAAAGTAAATAGAAAAAAAAACAAAAGTAAAAACTGCAGACAGCAGATATTCTCGATGGTGATTTGGGTGATCGATAGTGATTGAAACAAAGTGGGTTTACGAAGGAAAATCAAGAAATAAAATTGGGTTTTGATTTGTTGGTTGTCTTCACCCGTTCGAAGAACCAAAAGAAAAATATATATACGGCTTTAATTAACTATTGTATAGAACAAGTAGGAAGTCACAAACATTGGTGTTGTTTTGGTGATGTAAGGTTACTAACATTACAGAGAAGAGATAGATAAATGGGAAGTCAAGGTGTTTGATTATGTTGGCGTGTGGTTTGAGAGCAAACAGAAAGAAATTAGAAGGATCGAGTAGTAGGCTGTAAACAGTGGTGGTTTGATTGTCGCGATGGTGATTGTTAGTCGATGATGGTGGTGGTTACTTGGTTATCGAAACAAAACAGAAGAAAATTAAGCAAGTGGTAATAGCAGTAGCATTCGAACATGAACATGAGGGTATGGTTTGAAGTTCTTGCTGTTACAACCGATACTATATACAGAAACATATTCATGGTTTGTGTTGATGTGTGTTGGTGTGTTTTAAGTTCGATGGTATGAGGAAGGTGGTGGTCTAGAGGGTGTTAGTGGTGATGGTTTATCTTGTTCATGGATGGTCGCCGTTGATGAAAGTGATCGGCGGTTGTCACGGTGGTGTAGTGGTGGCGGATATGGTGCTCCGGTGATGATGGTGCAAGGTGGTGAATTAAGATAGATAGATGGGTGATACCTTAATCTAGTGTTTATACAATATATAGATATTAGATATATGATTAGATTGTGAAGAGTCAAACAAACTAATAATACACAAATAATTTGTTATTAGTTGCAATCGTGTACAGTAATATGCACAGTGCCAAATAGTTAAGCAGCTGGACACTTTATAATTTTCCTACCGACAGTTTTCACGGGGTGTGTCCATTGCTAAACAGTTACGGATAATTTAATTCAGAAAAATCTCATATTTTAGAATTTAGTCCATTTATTTATTTCAGTCATTACCTGTTTGAAACCTGATCAAAAAGATTCGATAATTATTTATTTTCTGTTCCAATTTATATGTACAGAGTGCAAAAACTTAGATTGAAAAGGTAAAAAAAATATTTATCAAAACTATTATCTTTTTAATCAAATTTTGGACCAGCTTTTATTTTAAAGCTTCATATATATATATATATATATATATATATATATATATATATATATATATATATATATATATATTAGACCTATTTTAAAAATAACTAAACGTGGACCGAAAGTTGCAGACATTTACCATTTAAGCTCAAAATTAATTATATTGTATATACACTATGTATATATATAAACAGTTTTAAATAACAAAATTTACTATGCAAATAATTATATATTGAAAAATTAAATTAAATATAACAATATAATATACAAGAAATATACATATATTATATATAAAATAATAGTTTTTATTACAATGTATTTTATTTTACATATTTATTTATAACAAGAATATCATATAAAAGATTAATAACATTTATTAAATAAATATATTTATATATATATATATATATATATATATATATATATATATATATATATATATATATATATATATATACTTATCTATTTACAAATAGTTGTTCGTGAATCGTCGGAAAAAGTCGAAGGTCAAATGAATATATGAAACAGTTCCAAAATTATCAAGACTCAACATTATAGACTTTGCTTGTCATGTCGGAAACATATAAAGATTAAGTTTAAATTTGGTCGGAATTTTTCGGGTCGTCACACCATATTCACGTTTTCTTTCACCCACCACAAACACATTTTCATTCCAACTTTTTTGCATCAAACACATCTCTCTCAAATTCTCTCTTGATGTTCTAAGTATTCTTCATCATCTTCATCAGAATCTACATCAATCTAGCTCATAAATCCATACATAAACCAACATACAAAACAACAACTCAAGAACACATCAAGAACACTTTCAAGTTTACTAGCTTACTTCCAATCTTGCAAATCCATTTCGAGTGATTATCCAATCTCAAGAAATCTTTGTTATTTACAGTAGGTTATCTTTCTAATTCAAGGTAATACTCATATTCAAACTTTGATTCAATTTCTATAACTATAACAATCTTAATTTGAGCAGTAAACTCACTTGAACTTGTTTTCGTGTCATGATTCTACTTCAAAAACTTTCAAGCCATCAAAGATCCTTTGAAGCTGTAGATCATTTCTTGTCATTTCTAGTAGGTTTACCTACTATACTTGAGGTAGTAATGATGTTCATAACATCATTCGATTCATATATATATTCGAAGATTTAAACTTGCAATCACTAGAACATAGTTTAGTTAATTCTAAACTTGTTCGCAAACAAAGTTAATCCTTTTAACTTGACTTTTAAAATCAACTAAACACATGTTCTATATCTATATGATATTCTAACTTAATGATTAAAAACCTGGAAACACGAAGAACACCGTAAAACCGGACATACGCCGTCATAGTAAAACCGGGGGCTGTTTTGGGTTAAATAATTAAAAACTATGATAAACTTTGATTTAAAAGTTGTTCTTATGGGAAAATGATTTTTCTTACGAACATGAAACTATATCCAAAAATCATGGTTAAACTCAAATTGGAACTATGTTTTTCAAAATGGTCATCAAGACGTCATTTTTTCGACTTAAATGACTACCTCTACAAAAACGACTTGTAAAATGTATTTCCGACTATAAACCTATAATTTTTCTGTTTAGTTTCATAAAATACAATTCAATATGAAACCATAGCAGGTATATTCACTCAAAACGGATTTAAAACGAAGAGGTTATGGGTAAAACAAAATTGGGTAAAAATGGTTAATTTGACTACGGGATGAATTGACAAAAATCTATACTAACCATATCCTAACTAAGTTATATTGTATTATACATAAATTCTAACATATATTATGTAAACTTGATAGACCATAGACACGTATACTATGTGTTTACATATCATATCGAAGTCATCTTTATATATTATTTGGAACAACCATACACACTCTATATGCGGTAATGTTTGAGTTAGCTATACAGGGTTGAGGTTGATTCCAAAATAATATATATACTTTGAGTTGTGATCGAGTCTGAGACTTGTAAACACTGGGTCATGGATTGATTCGAGATAATAGATATTGATTTACTTCTGTACTACTAACTGTGGACAACTAACTGTGGACTACGAACGTTGGACTGTTAACTTAACAAACTTAAATCGTTAAAACGTAATAAAACATATTGTGAATATATTTCGATCATACTTTGATATATATATATATATATATATATATATATATATATATATATATATATATATATATATATATATATATATATATATATATATATATATATATATATATATATATATATATATATATATATATATATATATATATTTTATAGGTTCGTAAATCGACCCGTGGCCAAGTCTTATTTTCGACGAAGGAAAAATCTGTGAAAGTGAGTTATAGTCCCACTTTTAAAATCTAATATTTTTGGGATGAGAATACATGCCGTTTTATAAATGTTTTACATAATAGAGACAAGTACTTGAAACTATATTCTATGATTGAATCATTATTCCGAATATCACCCTTTCAGCTTGGTAGCCTAAGAATTTGGGAACAGACCCCCAATTTGACGCAAATCCTGAAGATAGATCTATGGGCTTAACGAACCCCATCCATGTTATGGATTCTTTAGTACTTCAATTTTATATACAGATGAATGTACATGTATATTGGGGATATTCTAGATGCATTTGTTAATGTCGGTTACCAGGTGTTCATCATATGAATAATTTTTATGCAGATTGCATGTTGTTTATGAGAAATGGAAATATGAAATCTTGTGGTCTATTATTAATATTTTTATAAATATATAGGTTAAACCTATAAATCACCAACATTTTTATTGACGTTTTAAGCATGTTTATTCTCAGGTGATTATTAAGAGCTTCCGCTGTTGCATGCTAAATAAAGAGAAGATTGGAGTCTGCATGCTTGTATAATATTGTTTAAAAACTGCATTCGAAGACTTAAGTTGATGTGTAATATTATTTTAAACCATTATGTAATGGTCGTGTGATAACGCTATATTTTAGATTATCATTATTTGATAATCGTCGTAATGTTTTTAAAACCTTTAACGATAAAATAAAGGTTATGGTTGTTTTAAAAATTGAATGCAGTCTTTAAAAAACGTCTCATATAGAGTTCAAAACCTCGAAATGAAATCAATTAATATGAAACGTTTATAATCATTATGAATGGGACATTTCAATTGTAAAGCGTACAGATTATATCTGCCCGGCTTAAAGAATGATTCAGATATCTTTTAAGCAACATCTTTATTCTATTCCATGCAAGACACAATGACTCATTTTTTTTTTTTTTGAGAAAAGTTTGTGATGTCATTTCTTAAGCAGGTTTGCAGGGAGGGTGGATAAAATTTGTTTAGAAATTTAGTGGCTAAATCCTCCCGTGTATGGATTGAGTTCGGGTTAAGTTCGTCAAACCATGCTAAAGCGTGTGCAGAAAGTGATTATTGAAAAAGATGAAGTTTTAAAAAGTTTTTCTCGTTTTCTTCGTTCTTAAAAGAGTCAACCAGACTGATAAATTTGTTTAAATGAAAGTTTGGATTGTCAAATCCTTGAAATTTACAGATCATATTGACTAGTTTAATCATGTGTGAACTAATTTCAGGAATACCTTCGGTTCCTAAGGTGATTGGTCCTCCTCTTTCCTCTAAATGCATAGAAGCAAGGGTGTCTTGTTGTTCCAGTTTTTTGATTTTCTATTTAAAAGACTTAAAAGTAACTTTTAGAAAATATTAATTTACTAAAAGGATCGATAATTTAATAAAAAAAATTATTCTTAAAATTCGGTCGCTAACCAGATCGGATATTGATATCGGCTAAAAAGTCACGTTTTCACCCCAGTATTAAGGCCCAAAACCAAGAATGATTCGAAATTTGTTCAAAAAATACCCACTTCGTCGGTTAAAATTGAAGAACAAGTAATTACGAAGACGGTGCAAAAAGAATCAAGAGAATCGGAGCTAAAACGAAGATTCTAGAGCAAAAACGGTGAAAGACAAGAAATCAAGTTACGATCCAGTGAATCAAGGATGATCAGGCACCAAAAACGGCCTGCCATACGGCTTGCCAGTATGGCAAATGGCCTGCCAAATGGTCCAGCAAACGGCCCCAAGAAACGGCTTGCCAGGCAAACGGCTTGCCAAATACGGCTTGCCAGCCGTTTGCAGGAAAATTTTTATCTATTTAAAGGGTCTTTGTCATTCATTCCAACACACACTTCAATTCACTTCTTTCTCTCTCTTGTACAATATTAGTCATACTCTCAAGGCCTTCGACTCTGTGCGGGAAACCTAGTACCCGGAGAAGAACGCTGAAGATTGTATTAGGAGCGGTCTGGAGTCTAGAAGTTGTCACTTTTGTATTCAGAACTCGTTTAATCTACTGGTACTTCTATCACTTATCTTATATAATGTTTTATGATATTGTTGCCATGATTAGCGAGTAGTTATCTTTAGTGTATGCTATGATATAAGCAGTTATAATGCCGAAATAATATTATGGTTTGTGTATGCTGTTGAAATGCTTTCCGATTATGCTTTAAACTCAATCGCTTTTCCAACTAATAGAACGTAGTTATAGGCTCTGTTATTGGGATGTCGCGAACCCCGATTCAGAGTACACTATCTGTGTCACCCCTTGGTAAGAGAAGTCTATCAGATACAACGTACGATCGACTGAGGCGCACTGGTTGTAGTAAGTCTATCAAGCTTTGGACTCCGACTGAGGACTCTTTCGTAGTGAAACATCTGACTAAACCCTTAGTACATTGTCGGTCATAGACCATGCTAGTGTAGTCACCAAGCATATAAACTTCGTACGTGCACGCTGAAGCACATCGGTTGTTGTAAGCTGTACCTCTGCTAAGTAAGGCCATGGACCAGTTATTGTTGACCAATACACTACCCCATAATGCGGTCTCAAGCATTGCACCCCGCTTGAGGGATTCTTAGTTAATTAAGGAACTGTTTGTTTAGACACATAAAGGATTGGACCGTTAGGATAACCGAACGTGTTCATGAAAGTCAGCTTGACTTGGCCATGGTGTTCTTTATGGTTGAACTCTTTTTAAAGGGCCTAACTATCTTTTAAGACCAATAATTAACGAAAGCATTGAAACACATCACGTTTCTCGGATATGGTAAACCATGTATTCTATTATGCTTAAGAAAGTTTAGACCATTTTGGAATGTTAATACGTCACCCAACCGAGTCGCTCAATTAGATGAGCCGTCTGAACACGTATGCCTGTAGTCAGACTGCAAGGGCGTCGGGGGTAAGGGACGTTGCTGTCTATTCAGAATCTTCAAGCCTAACGCAGTACCCAGTGACATGTCTTATGACAGGGGCGTTTAGGACCAGTGTAATGAATACAAGGCCTCTGCCTATTCATGAGCCAGCATTCCATAATCTCAGTAAAATAACTGATGAAGTCATAGTATGCACTCACTTTAACCTTATCTGAATTACGAATTTTATCGCATTTACATTATCTGTCTTATAAATTAGAAAAATCCTAAAATTAAATAACCACTACTCCCTAACTATCTTAGGCTTAAATATAGGTTCGATTCTACTGATATCTCAAAAATACGACTCTAGGTCATACTTCCCTTACTTATAAGGAGTAGTAAGATTTAGGCCCCGCTAAATATAAATTTAAAATAGTACCTCCCCCTCGAGTGGCAGATCCTAGCGAGCCGTGGCCCGACGACACCTCGCGAATAAAAATCGTCCATTTCGGCCATATCAAGGGGGAGCCTACTTTTTGGCGCCACTGCCGGGGAAATGGTATCAGGCAATACTGCTCTCTATCAAACTTATTCACAAGCATTTAGCGGTGTCTAAGAAAGACAATTATACACGGACTTGGTTGTTGGATTTTCCGAACAGTCGCCAATTATATTGGGACCAAAAGGATCCTGCCTCTCCGTAGTCGGCCTGGCCACTTGGTTTGTTGAATAGTTCGTGCGGAGCTCTGTTACCGAAATACCAGGGAATCAGTAGCCAGAACCAAAAACATATTCAACCGCAGGATAGTTAGTTAATTACCTTAGATTACTTTAGACTACCTTATATTACCTTAGATTTAAAATTAGATTAAATTAGATTACAATAGAATTAGATTAGCTTATTTTAGATTACTTTCGATAATTTTAGTTTACTTGCGAAAAATTTAAAAACAAAAAGGCATACCCAGTGTATGACCTAAACCCGATCTAGACCAGGGCCGTTGTTATTCGTACCTGATCCAGACGAAATAATCTCTAAAGCACGCAAGGAATCACGAATCAGAAATCAAATGGCGTTACGCGTTACTTTAGTAGAAAACACCCAACCCTCGATTGAAGGTCGAGGAGGACCGACCAAATTTCAGAGATTCAAGGACACTCGTTTGAGTTAAAACATCACATCATCCAGCTCATTCAGAATAGTTTTCAGTTTCATGGATTAACGAATGACGATCCTAATTCTCACCTTGATAAATTCATATCTCTTTCGAACTCCTACAAACAGCCAGGGATAGGACAAGATATAGTCCGGCTATACTTATTTCCCTATTCTCTCACTCATCATGCTCAAACTTAGTTTGAAGGACTGGAAAAAGATTCCATCATGTCATGGACGGAGATGGCTACTAAATTCCTAACCAAGTATTTCCCTCCTTCTAAACAAACCAAACTGAACAATGACATCATTAACTTCAAACAAAGTTATGATGAATCTCTTTACACTGCATGGGAGCGATTCAAAACCCTGCTGAAGAAATGCTCTAATAACCAGCTAGAACGGTCAGCCCAAATCTGTACCTTCTACAATGGTCTTACGGTAAATCATAGGACGACGATGATGCAGCTGCTCAAGGGAATCTGATGAACCAAACCGCAGACCAAGCTTGGGAATTGCTCGAGAACATGACAATGCATCATCATGACTGGAACAGTGGTGAAACAACTTCATCATCTGCCCCACTCTCTGCACTTAACAGTCAAACGGAGGCCATCAAATCCCTCACGAATAAGATGGAATCTCTGGCTAAACAACTCGAATAATTGAAGACACAGCCGCAGCAGGTTAACCAAGCTCAGGCTTGTGTTAATTGTATCAACCCGCAACCTACTGAAGAATATCAAGTTGAGTACGAAAACCCTGATGGTTCAGTCTGTTACGTCCAATACCCAGCTCGTCCACCAAATCCCGGATTCAATCAATCACCTAGGGTTAATCAATTTCAGCGAAACAATCAACCTTTCCGCTATCACTATCCACCTTATCTAGCCCAACAATCTCAATTGACCTATGATCAACCACTTCCACTCACTGGTCCCCCAGTTAAGGAAAATTCCCCTACCACCCAGATTACAAAAGCAACTAACCCCACTCTCGGAGCTGATGACCAGTTGACTCAGTTCATTAAAGGACAACAACAGCTAAGTCAGAGAACTGAAGCCAGACAAGATCAGACGGAGATACTAATGAGAAATCAATTGGCTCTGCTCAAAAGTTTGGAAACGCAGCTCGGACAGTTATCAAAACGCCTTGAAACCCGACCGCAGGGAAGATTGCCAAGTAATACTATCCAAAATCCCCACATAGAAGAAGCAAAGTAAATGGATTCCATAATCCCAGAGGAAGAATCACGGAGAAGGTCAGCCAGGCTCAAGAACAAATCGACATTTACTCAGAAGCTGACCCCTGAAACTCCAGTTCGCGTACTTTACCCTGGAAGGCTATAAGAAGGACCATCCAAGCTTGATTCTTTCAAACTTGATGGAAGATTCCTGGACACTATGTCCAAAGTTCCCAACCAGAAGAGATACATCCGAAGGCTTCTTTCTACAAAGGAGAGGATACCAGACTCTAACAAAATTCCACTGAGTGAAGAATGCTCTACATTACTCAGGAACTCTCTACCCCCAAAGCTAGGAGATACGGGCCGATTCATTTTCCCGTGTTCAATCTACTAATCTGGAACCATTCATGCGCTAGCAGATTTAGGAGCAAGTATCAACCTAATCCCCTACTCTCTCTACAAGAGATTAGAGTTAGGAGACTTATCACCAACTAAAATGACAATCCAACTTGCCGATCACACAAATTGATATCCTAAGGGCTTAGTTAAGAACGTCTTGGTGAAAGTCGACAAATTCTTGTATCCAACGGATTTCGTAGTATTGGATATTAAGGAAGACCTACACACACCAGTAGTGTTAGGAAGACCTTTCATGAATACGGCTAGGACTGCCATTGATGTGTACAATCAAACCTTGATCTTACGATCACATGGGGAGAGCGTTACCTTCAAAATTGACCGACCAACCGATCTTTCTGGACAGGCAGAGATGTTTTCTATTTCCACCAGACGGATCACTTTCGATGACGAGTTTTCACCACCAGCCGACGATATCGAGATGGGTGTTGAATCACAGTCTGTAGACGACCCAGAAATGGAAGAAGAGGATCCTAGCGAAGAAATAGAGGAAGAGGAGGAATTTGAAGAGGAAGAGGAAATGGAAGACGTAAAAGAAACTGCGACAATACCCGCTCCAAGCATTGAGCGTCATGAAGAAATAATGAGGCTTGAGACAGAAGATCACAGTTTAATCATTCACTTCAAGAAGAAGACCGACAAGGCTGAGGTTAAGGATATAGAAATTGATCCTGCAAGTGTCAAAGTGGAGAATTAGAATACTAAAGGAACCCGTTCATCAGATGCATCCTAAGAAGAGAAAAACACCAGTGATGACGAGGAAGAGCAACATGAAGACATTTTGAATAACTCAAACTCTCCAACCGAACTAGATCAAGGGGAGCCGGTCACTTCTTCCGATCGAATTCCGGTCATATCTACACACGTAGACATGATAACCTTCATCAATGATACCGATGAATTTGAAGACATTCTCGAAGCCATCCGAAAATCAACCATTGATTTTTCGCTTCGCTTAACAGAACGAATCATGGCTATCCGAGAAGAACACAACCTCTATCTTAGAAGAGAAGAAAATGATGTTGAAATCCTAGAAGAACACATTCAAGACTTTATCAATTCTCTTCACGATCATATCTACCAGGAAGAAAGGCAACGAGAGCACAATTCAGTGCTTCACACTATTCTTGAGACAAGATTCTGTCGAGATCAGAAGATCATTTACTCTAAGGTTTATAACGCCTTAGCCGAATCTGCACTTCCGTTCTCACAAAACCAATGAGCACTACTGACTCTCATCCGGAAGCATATGGATCTTTCCACCGGATGCCCAACTTGTCACTCTGATATGCAAATGATCGAGGATATTCACAACTTTTTCGCTCTCTTGGAAAGAGACAATTTCGAAAGCACACCGGAAAGACTAATGATTTACGTAACAATTGATCACCAGGCTGATCTGATTATCAAAGAGTTACGAGACGCTGTTACGGAAGAAGCAAGACGAAACAATCCATTCTCTCATCTTGAACCAGATCGAGTCAACATTGCCACCTATGTTACAAAGCAGCTATCACGTATCTTCCACGAATCCACAGATCTAAGTTTCACATTTAAAGCTTGATGTCGGGAGATATACTCAAAGATGGTGACATTAATTCTCAGATCAGGATTGCTGCTCACTTCTTTTCAGCTCCGTCTTTTAACAAATTTGTGCAAAGCGACAGACTCTTACTGTGGAGATCACCGTTCTGAAGACTTCGAAATTCTAAAGATACTGTTTCTGACATTGTTTGAAGACCTCCGAAATGAGCATCCCATCAGAGAAACAATCACAACCAGTATTGCTTCTATGATTGACATTCATGGATCAACCAGCAGAGCCGTGGATCATATTCTCATCGGACTTCAAGACTTATCAAGAGACAAAACTGCGCACTACTTATCTTTAAGAAGATCTTCAAGAGAAGTACCGGATCTGCTACCACTATTATTCCGACACTTTCTCCGAATTTATCCGCCGAGACTCACATTCCCTCGAGAAGACCAAGATCACAACCATCACCGAGGAATGTTTTCTTTTTAAAGCATCACTACAGTCAAGCCAACGACCTTAAACAAAAGGGCTTCTCGAGGCAACCCGTGCAATAAAGTAGAGTAGAAGAATAAAGGACGACAAATGAGCCGATAAAGACGTAAGGATTGGAAGCCAGCCGTATCTGCTAGGGGTATTTCTTTCTTTTCGCTACTAGCTCAAGATTCAAACTATGCCACATCCTAGCTTATCACTAAGTGTGGGATAATACCCAACTAAAGCACTAGACAAATACTCCCAAATCTTCAACTAAAACTCCTAAGTGTGGGATACACTAGGAACATTGAGGACAATGTTCGTCTAAGTGTGGGATGTTGGTATAATCTTTTATGCTATATTATAATAACCCATTACGAAGATTCCAAGTCCTTAAGCTAAATTTCAAATTTTTATTTTTATTTCAAAAGAAACCCTTTTCGAAAAAGTATTTTTGAAAACCTAAAACGTGTGTCAATAAAAATAAGGCTTGAGTAAGGTGGAAATCTTGTTAGATTGAAATATTTAATAGAGCATTGAATGACTAAGGCATTATCGACCTAAATTGATTATGGTGAGGCACCCCAAATAAGACTAGCATTCATCTTTAATGCTTCACTATTTTCCGTTGAGAGTGTTGATGCCTATGCTCAGAATCAGAACTTGCTTTAGATCTGCATCTTCAAGCAGCAAAACGTGATTTGGTTGTAATCAAAAGAGCTAGCCATTTGTCAAACATAAGCCTTCCGCACCTCCACTGCTTCTACTCCACCACCACATCCACATCACCTCTACTATTTACTTGAAAAATCCAGAAAATGAGATTCCTTCCGAAAACCCGATGTTATAAACCTCTCAAAGTATCATGGCAAAGGTCATGAAAAAGTTTACCGGAACAAAGTTTCTCGAGATGAAGTCTCTATAAAAAAAAAGAGAGAGAGAAAAAAATATATATATTATCTCAAAGTTCCGAAAAAGTAGCAGAACTTAATAAAGAGAAATACCGAAGAGAACTCGACCAAAAATGATTATCAAATGAAGAAAAGTTCAAAAGTACTTCTCAAAATACTTCAGCACTCCTATCTATCCGAATAAAAGTCTGTATAAAGGCTACATTACCCTTTTATTTCACCCCTCAAAAACAACTTCACTACCGCTCTAAAATCCCTTCTCCATCATTGACAAATGACCCATAAAGCTGAGATTACTACCGTTCTCTCATTAGCAGCAAGGATTTGAGTCTTTATCAAGCCTATGACGATGGATGAAGCATGACTGGCTACGAGTATATTCATTTCTTAGATCTATAGGGAACCCTAAACACTTGAGTGATTTGAGTGACCCGTGAAAGCTAGCCTATGTTATGTAACCTCCTCGCATGCTTGCAGAGATAATTTCAATCCTAACATAGATGAATCACCTTATCTTTTTTCTCTTATAATAAAAGAAAACCGCTTAGGCTATTAGAAAAGAAACGCCGAAAAGATTCTTAAGGAAATGAGAGTTTGCTTGAGGACAAGCAAAGTCTAAGTGTCAGATATTTGATATCGGCTAAAAAGTCACGTTTTCACCCCGGTATTAAGGCCCAAAAACAAGAAAGATTTGAAATTTGTCGGCAAATACCCACTTCATCGGTTAAAATTGAAGAACAAGTAATTATGAAGATGGTGCAAAAAGAATCAAGAGAATCGGAGCTAAAACGAAGATTCTAGAGCGAAAACGGTGAAAGACAAGAAATCAAGTTACGATCCAGTGAATCAAGGCTGACCAGGCGCCAAAAAGGCCTACCATACGGCTTGCCAGTATGGCAAACGGCTTGCCAAATGGTCCAGCAAACGGCCCCAAGAAACGGCTTGCCTAGTAAACGGCTTGCCAAATACGGCTTGCCAAACAGCTTGCCAGCCGTTTGCAGGAAATTTTTTTGTCTATTTAAAGGGTCTTTGTCATTCATTCCAACACACACTTCAATTCACTTCTTTCTCTCTCTTGTACAATATTAGTCATACTCTCAAGGCCTTCGACTCCGTGCGGGAAACCTAGTACCCGGAGAAGAACGCTGAAGATTGTATTAGGAGTGGTCTGGAGTCTTGAAGTTGTCACTTTTATATTCAGAACTCGTTTAATCTACTGGTACTTCTATCCCTTTTCTTATATAATGTTTTATGATATTGTTGCCATGATTAGCGAGTAGTTATCTTTAGTATATGCTATTATGTAAGCAGTTATAATGCCAACATAATATTATGGTTTGTGTATGCTGTTGAATTGCTTTCCGATTATGCTTTAAACTCAATCGCTTTTCTAACTAATAGAACGTAGTTATAGGCTCTGTTATTGGGATGTCGCGAACCCCGATTCAGAGTACACTATCTGTGTCACCCCTTGGTAAGAGAAGTCTATCGGATACAACGTAAGATCGACTGAGGCACACCGGTTGTAGTAAGTCTATCAAGCTTTGGACTCCGAATGAGGACTTTTTCGTAGTGAAACATCTGACTAGACCCTTAGTACATTGTCGGTCATAGACCATGCTAGTGTAGTCACCAAGCATATAAACTTCATACGTGCACGCTGAAGCACATTGGTTGTTGTAAGCTGTACCTCTGCTAAGTAAGGCCATGAAACCCGGTTAGTGTTGACCAATACATAGCACCATAATGCGGTCTCAAGCATTGCTCCCCGCTTGAGGGATTCTTAGTTAATTAAGGAACTGTTTGTTTAGACACATAAAGGATTGGACCGTTAGGATAACCGAACGTGTTCATGGAAGTCAGCTTGACTTGGCCATGGTGTTCTTTATGGTTGAACTCTTTTTAAAGGGCCTAACTATCTTTTAAGACCAATCATTAACGAAAGCATTGAAACACATTACGTCTCTCGAATATGGTAAACCATGTATTATATTATGCTTAAGAAAGTTTAGACCATTTTGGAATGTTAATACATCACCCAACCGAGTCGCTCATTTGGATGAGTCAGCTGAATGTGTATGCCTGTAGTCAGACTGCACGAGCGTGGGGGGTAAGGGATGTTGTTGTCTATTCAGAATCTTCAAGCCTAATGCAGTACCCAGTGACATGTCTTATGATAGGGGCGTTTAGGACCAGTGTAATGAATACAAGGCCTCTGCCTATTCATGAGCTAGCATTCCATAATCTCGGCAAAATAACTGATGAAGTCATAGTATGTACTCACTTTAACCTTATCTGAATTACGAATTTTATCGCATTTACTTTATCTGACTTATAAATTAGAAAAATCCGAAAATTAAATAACCACTACTCCCTAACTATCTTAGGCTTAAATATAGGTTCGATTCTACTGATATCTCAAAAATACGACTGTAGGTCATACTTCCCTTACTTATAAGGAGTAGTAAGATTTAGGCCCCGCTAAATATAAATTTAAAACAGTACCTCCCCCTCGAGTGGCTGATCCTGGCGAGCCGCGGCCTGACGACACCGCGCGAATAACAATCGTCCGTTTCGGCCATATCAGATATCTTAACTGATAGGATTTCTCACAGATTACTTGTATCGAGGTGGCCAGGCCATCTACGGAGAGGCAGGATCCTTTTGGTTCCAATATAATTGGAGATTGTTCGTAAAATCTAACAACCAAGTCCGTGTATAATTGTCTTTCTTAGACACCACCAAACAATACTTTGTCTGTTTAAAATCTTTCTCGATCAAAATATTTGATCCCCTGCAGTGGCGCCAAAAAACTCGTTACTACTATGATATGGCTGAAACGGACGGTTTTATTCGTGCAGTGTCGTTAGGCCGCATGACGTCTGATTCAGTTGATCAAGGTAGCACACAGTGGTTTTGTTTATTTATATTGTGCGGGGCCTAAATTTACTTTTACTTTCTAAGGTGTAGAAGGTGTAAGTTAACCTAGTGTCGTATTTTTGCTGATTAACTAATTGAAGATCAAGTGGATAATTGTCTTTAATTAAATTACCTGGATAAAAGATAGTAGTTGGTTTTAGCTAAAGGTCCTAAATGCAGAAAAGTAAATAAAGTGGAAGGATATCCGGAGTATGCAGATCAGGGAAATGTTGACCAAGAAATCAGTATTGGGTTAGGGAAAGGTAATTATACTTATGTTAAAACTATGCTTGGAATGATGTAGATCTGGTTGGATGAGCCAATTAAACATACCTACTTATCTCTGAACTCTCGGAGTTCTCTTTGAGCAGTGAAAAGTATGTCACTTGGTCGTATAATTCAAATGTAACAATACCTCGGAGGTTATCCTTAGTAAAGTACTAGGTTTATTAGTGAGTTAAGCTCTAATCCTAACCCTCGTTATCAGTTTAGGTAACTGAATAACAACGTGCCGTGTTGAGTGAACACTGATCACAAACGGAAAGAATCCGTCGGTTTAAGTTGGCAAAACCTTAAATGAAAACTAACGACCATTCCATCATACTAATGAGATCATATCAATTCAAATATTATACAACATCACAGTTAGTATACTGATAGTAAAGCAGATAGAAACCTAATGAATACCTAAACAGTTGATATGACTAAAATCTAAGGCAACAATCAAACAAGAACATGCAATAGGCTTGGGTCACGAAGTAAAGGAACTAACTAGATCTTAACAGCTCCTAAGAGGTCTCTTCGGAATAGTCAATAGGCATACTAGGTCATTCATGTCTCAATTCCTATGTTCCGTGTCCTAAAAGTGCATTATATGCCTATCGGGAACTCCAGCCATACCGAGTTCATAGAATCTTCAGATACAGTATAATCAGGGGTCTTAATCCTATGAAGTAGCTAATTTCATATAGGTGGACAAGTCCTGATCACAACCTAGGTTGGTCAATCCTTAAGATGCTAGCATACAAATCTATCAGACTTCCTAGTTAAGTATTATAACAGTAATCGTACTAAATTAACATAATTATGCTAACCCAAACTTCTATCATGGCAACATACAGATTAATTAAGCTATCATGGTAATATCGGAACGTATTATTAAACATAAAAAGTAAGAACACATGTTTAATACAAAATACAAGCGTTTCGGATAAAAACCTGAAAAGGCCGAAGAAATCTGCCCGAGATCGCAGGGACTCGTCAGGATATCCTCCGAAAAATAAAAGCTAAGCTAACTACTACTACTAAAGACTAACTAAAAGCTTGAAAATATGAAATGAATTACAAATTGAGTGTATGTTGAAATGGATGGAGAGAGCCCTTTAAATAGACTTGATTTTTGCCTGCAAATGACTGGCAGGCCGTTTGGCAGGCCGTTTGGTAGGCCGTTTGGTAGGCAGTTTGGCAGGCCGTTTGGCAGGCCGTTTTTGGAGGCCGTTTACTAAGGCAAGCCGTTTATCGAGCCCGTTTTCTCTGACCATTTGGCAGGCCGTTTACCATACTGGCAAGCCGTTTGGCAAGCCGTATGGCAGGCCGTTTGCTGGCCTGGTCAGCCTGATTTTACTGGATCGTAACTTGATTTCTTGTTTTTCACCGTTTCGCTCTAGAATCTTCGTTTTAGCTCCGTTTTACTTGATTCTTTTTGCATCGCCTTCGTAATTACTTAATCTACAAAATCAACCGAAAAAATGATAATTTTGCTGACAAATTTTAAATCTTTATTGTTCTAGGGCTTAATATTGGGGATAAAAATGTGACTTTTTGCCCGATATCAAATACCCCACACTTGGCTTTGCTTGTCCTCAAGCAAAAAGCGGGAATATAAGGATCTTTCTAATAGATTCTCCCTTGCCCCACCCGTAGATCTTTTTATTATGCCTTTATCAGAAGTTGGTAAATCTTTCGAAAGTATTAGAAAAAGTTTCAAGCTTCGATGGTTTGGTCGCTAGATTTCAATTGCGTCCATAGTGAAAAAGGTATACTTTCCAACTCTCAGATGTAGAGTATACATGATCAGGCTCCTCACTAGCGTATCACTCATATCACTCAAGTGTTTAGGGTGTCCTATTCTAATTGTATTGTCGCTCAGAAGCCAGTCGTGTAACAATTCTCATCATAGGCTTGGTAAAGCATTGATATATCCACCGGTTAAGTAAGAACGGCACTGATCTTCTTCCTAAGCATTCTTTCAAGAGGAAGACGGGTTATAGGGTTTGGTTGAAAATTTATGGATCGGTGAAAGGTATCCAGATCTTTTGATTCTTGAGAGAATTGATAGACTTTGATTCTTCAGAGTATCCATTTTGGATAGAGAACGGCTCGAATTCCGTAAAAGTTTTTTTCGGAAGAGGTGGATTTTGCTAAGACTTTGTTTAAATTTTCTTTTGCTAGTCCGGCTTTCTTCTTCAGGGCATCTTCTCGGGGTTTTTTTTTTTAAGCTTTTTTTTTCGGCATACCCTTTCTTCATAACTTTTGTCTTTCATTCCTGGTGCCCAGAGAGAAAGTGATAATCCACTGAAAATAGGTCTTTGACCTATCAAAAACAATCAGGGGTTCGGAATCTTTCAACAAGTGCTTTTGAAGCGAATTTGATCGATCTATCTCTTTATCAATCTCTGGATCTTTTGATGAATGGAAAGGGAAGTGAATGGTAAATGGTGCATTTTGGGAGTGAATTTGGGGTGAATATTTCTGATTCATCAACTCTTTATGTGAGTTGGTCGGTTTAAATTGCTTGGAGTGGAAACGGAAACTGATGGCTTTTTGTCTTCTCTATTCAGAATGATTTCGGATGGAGTATCGCACCTGCACTACGTATGGCGCTCACTAACCATTGGTCTTGAAACGTATGTCTAAACCAACTTCTAACTTGAACCATACACCGGCACGCTCATCAATTGAAATAACAAAGTACTGTAGATTTGATGGTCATACAGATACTTTGGGTCCAAGATTCCTTACCTTTTGGGGAGTAGGGGCCGTGCTTGATCATGCGTAGCCTTTCACATATTTTCTTAAAAGAAATCTTTTGACACAAAACATAAGTTTCAGCTTAATCGTTCCATTCTAATAAATGTTCCGAAAACCGATTTCTAGCAATTTTGTTAGATCTTTTGGGTAAAAACAAGGTAAGAATTTTCAAAATTACCCAATATCCATTGCTTAATTACTTTTGGACAAAAGAATTTTTCAAAACTTGGCTTTTTATGGTTACTCGACTTTTAAAACCTTTGACCTTTAAAACCATTACCCATTACCCCACACTTAGAAGAACATTGTCCTTAATGTTCTCTAGAAAGAATATTTTAATACTTTATAAATTAAGGACATCGACTTCTAAAATTCTAAGTTAGTTGCGGGGGTTACCCCACACTTAGAGATTTTAGTGCGTTATAATCGAAATAGGTTTGAGGAAGGATTACTTCCCTATGGTCGTGTTACTTTCCTAGTGCTGGGCCTTCCTACGGTCAATCTCCTAGGGACCTGTCTCTTTTGATAATATTTCTTCATGAAGAACAAAAAGAGAAAGACATCATTTCCACTATATATATATATATATATATATATATATATATATATATATATATATATATATATATATATATATATATATATATATATATATATATATATATATAACTTTTTTAGTACAATGCTTCAAAAAGAAAAAACTAAAAGAAAAGTAAAGTAAAGTAGTCTATGGGATACTATCCTGGTTAATGTGCTGAGTCGGCACTGTGAAGTATCTGAAGATATCATCATCATCCTCTAGTCTCGGCAAGTACTCGAGAGGTTGCCCTATATCCAACTCATGGCCTAGTAATTAATCCAGACATAGGTCTGATGGCAACTCCAGGTGGGATAGGCTCGGGAAAGGCTCCTCGTCAGGTATGCTCCCAGTGATGTCAAATGCCTGGGCCGTTGGTGGCTCAACTGAAATGGGAATAGTGACTAAGTGACAACCCTCAGGTAGCTCAGTGACTGGAACTGGCTCAGTAGTTGGAGCAGGCGGCGTGATGGGAATAGGAGTAGCATGTGCATGCATGGCAGCTGAGGCAACTGAGTGAACTGAGGCCGGTGTGAAACGCCTGGGCATAGCTTGTCGTGTCGGCTGAACACGGCGCGCTAGCCTAAATGAAGACGGGCCCAGAGTACTGCGCAGAATCCCCTCGCGCTAAAGGTATGCTCTAAGAGCTCGGTAGAGCCTCTGCTGGTCTCTGAGTAGTGCCCATGCAACATCAGGGTCACTTAAAGTGGCTCCATAGTGTATCACTGTCTATGGCTCATGTTTCTCTGGTAGCTTTGTGTGCTCGGCTGGTCTCCTGGCGAAATGTCAAGATCGTCGAATGGGAGGAGCTGGTGGTGCTGTGCCGATATCCTCCTCAACGCTCTCCAATATCAATTGCCTTGGGCCTAATTGCCCTGTTGATGGCCTGTTCTGATTAGCACTGCTTCTAGATGAGTAAACTCTAGGAGTCCTCCTCCTGCGAACTGGGATGTAAACTGAAGCTTAGTACGGCGCTTATTTGTTAGTACACAGAGATAATATCTTAAGACTGAAAATAATTGAAATAAAAATAAATAAAAGTAAAAGGATAAGCAAGGGGTGCCTCCCAAGAGCGCTTTGTTTATCAAGTCATTACAGCTCGACTTTTCCTTGTCAGATCTTCAGAATGGATCGAAGGAGAAGAGGTGCTCCTCCTTATCGTGGTCTTCTAGATAAGCTTTCAACCGGTAGCCGTTGACTTTGAAGTTGCCAGTAGGTCCTTCCAATTCCACGGCTCCTTGTGGAAAAGCATGTACAACTTTGTATGGGCCACTCTATCTTGATCTAAATTTTCCAACGAACTTCTTGAACCTAGAATTGAAGAGTAGAACTTTATCTCCAGGGGAGAACTTTGTAGGAATCAATTTTGCATCATGCGTAAGCTTCATCCATTTCTTGTAGATGTATGACGTTTCGTATGCTTCGTCTCTTAATTCGGCGAGTTCGTTCATTTGCATCTTTTGATGTTTTGTGGTAACTGAGGGATCGAGGTTGCAGGTCTTCAGTGCCCAGAGAGCTTTATATTCAAGTTCCAGCCGAAGGTGACAGGCTTTTCCATAGATCATGACGTAGGGTGTAGTTCCTAGAGGATTCTTGTAAGCAGTCTGGAATGCTCACAGAGCATCATCTAGTTTTTCGGCCCATTTATTTCCATTATGATCGACACTTCATTCTAATATTCTTTTGAGTGCTCTGTTCGTGACCTCTGCTTGTCCATTGGTCTGCGGATGATAGGCAGTGGACATTTTGTGGGTAACTCCGTATTGCTGCATCACCTTCATAAATTGAGTATTATAGAAGTGTGTGTCTCTATCACTTATTATAGCACGTGGAGCTCTAAATCTATAGAAGAGTCTCTCAGGAAGTTGGTGATGACTTTGGCATCATTAGTTGGAAATTCTTGATCTTCGACCCATCTAGAGACGTAATCTACTGCTACGAGGACATATTCTTTCCCATTAGACTTTGGGAATGGGCCCATGAAGTCTAATCCCCATATATCGAAGATCTCGCAAGTTTGGATATTAGTTCGAGGCATCTCAATCTTCATAGAGGTAATACCTTGCCTTTGGCATGCGTCGCAACGCTTCACAACTTGCGTGTCTTTATTTCTGGACTTATGCATGACTTGTTTCTGGACTTAGTAAAACCTGAATGCATGACTTGTTTCTGGACTTATGAATTACTTGTCTTTATTTCTTTTGCTGAACAACTTGCGCATTAACTAGAATTGCCTTCATAGCTACCGAGTAGCAAAGTTATTATGTGCTATATTTCATCCTATATGTATTATAGCGGTATTGTAAGTTTGTAAAATATTGTATAAAGTTTCAACGCGAAATATTATTGTAATAAGTTTTTCATATAGAATCGTAGTAGTTAAATTGTATAATAGCTGCTAAGTATGAACTTAACGAGTAGTTACTACCCGAAATAAAACTATAAAATGCTAATATGAAGAAAAAGCTTTTATAAATAAGTTCATATTATGCTATGAAATACTATTGACTACTCTTAAATTCTATATGATTAACTCAATTCTTTTGGCTATTTTGAAGGAAATGGCACCGGCGACTCGTCAGAACTTGAACATGAGTGAGGAAGAGTTCTGTGTTTTCCTTGCTGTGAACATAGCCGCAGTGTAGGCTACAATGCAAATTAACAATAACTCTGGATCTAGCAGTGGAACTAATTCCGCAAGAAATCATGTAGGATGCTCCTACAAAGAATTCACTGCCTGCAAACCTTTGGAATTTAATGGAACCGAAGGACCAATTGGATTGAAACAGTGGACCAAGAAGGTCGAATTGGTGTTTGCCATAAGTAAGTGTACTAAAGAGGACAAAGTAAAGTATGCTACGCATACCTTCACAGGTACGACGTTAACATGGTGGAATACCTATCTCGAGCAGGTAGGACAAGATGCTGCTTACACACTACCATGGTCAGCATTCAAGCAATTGATGAACGAGCAGTATCATCACAGGAACGAGGTCAATAAGCTCAAGGTAGAACTTAGAGGATTACGAACGTAAGGTTTCGATATCACCACGTACGAACGACGATTCACAGAATTGTGCCTATTGTGTCCCAGAACGTTTGAAGACGAAGAAGGGAAGATCGACGCATTTGTAAAAGGGTTACCGGATTCACGAAGATGTGAGTTCACACGAGCCCGCCTCCATACAAAAGGTAAGTCGAATGGCTCACAAATTAATGAACCAGATCGAAGGAAGGATTAAATAACAGGTGATCGAAGAGGCTAACATGAAACAAGTCAAGAGAAAGTGGGAAGAAACCAATGACAAGAGTCACCAATACAACAACAACAATCATAACCAAAATCGCGACAACTATCCCAATAACCGCAACATCAATCACAACAACAACTTCAACAAACATCCCAACAACAACAACAATAACCAGCCCAACAACAATAACAACAACAACAACAACAACAGCAACAATAACAATCCCAACAACAATCTCAATAACAACAATGGCAACAAAAACCAAAAACAGCCATGCCAAAGATGTGAAGAGCATCACCTGGGGTTCTGCATGACATTTTGCAACAGGTGTAAACGAAATGGTCATAGCACGAAGAAGTACGAAATCTAAGGACCAATGCATAATAGAACTAAAGGAACAAATAATGTCGGAACAAATAATACCGCCATAGTTTGTTTTGGATGTGGAAAATCGGGCCACTTTAGTAGAAATTTCTCGAATCAGGGGAATACTAATGGGCAAGGCCACGGAAGAGTTTTCATTATCAATACGGCAGAACCGTAGGAAAACCCGGAGCTTGTTACGGGTACGTTTCTCATTGAAAATAAATCTGCTTATGTTTTATTTGATTCGGGTGCGGATAGAAGCTATATGAGTAGAGATTTTTATGCTAAACTAAGTTGTTCACCGACGCCCTTGGATAATAAATTTTTACTCGAATTAGCAAACGGTAAATTAATTACAGCTGATAATATATGTCGGAATCGAGAAATTAAACTGGTTAGCGAAACATTTAAGATTGACTTGATACCAGTAGAGTTAGGGAGTTTTGATGTGATAATCGGTATGGACTGGTTGAAAGAAGTAAAAGCAGAGATCATTTGTTACAAAAATGCAATTCGCATTATACGAGAAAAAGGAAAACCCTTAATGGTGTATGGAGAAAAGAGCAACGCGAAGTTAAATCTTATTAGTAACCTGAAGGCACAAAAACTAATAAGAAAAGGTTGCTATGCTGTGCTAGCACACGTCAAGAAAGTCAATTCCGAAGAAAAGAACATCAATGATATTCCAGTCGCAAAAGAATTTCCCGATGTATTTCCGAAAGAATTACCGGGACTACCTCCACACCGATCCGTTGAATTTCAAATAGACCTTGTACCGGGAGCTGCACCAATAGCTTGTGCTCCATACAGACTCACACCTAGCGAAATGAAGGAACTTCAGAGCCAATTACAAGAACTTTTAGAGCATGGTTTCATTCGACCAAGTACATCACCGTGGGGAGCTCCTGTTTTGTTTGTCAAGAAGAAGGATGGTACATTTAGGTTGTGTATCGACTACCGAGAGTTGAACAAACTTACCATCAAGAACCGCTACCCACTACCGAGAATCGACGACTTATTTGATCAACTAGAAGGCTCGTCGGTTTATTCGAAGATTGATTTACGTTTTGGGTATCATCAAATGCGGGTGAAGGAGGATGATATTCCAAATACTGCTTTTAGACGCGTTACGGTCATTACGAGTTTATGGTTATGTCATTTGGATTGACGAACGCACCAACTGTGTTCATGGACCTCATGAACCAAGTGTGTGGGCCATATCTTGACAAGTTTGTCATTGTTTTCATCGATGACATACTTATTTACTCGAAGAATGATCAAGAGCATGAAGAACATTTAAGAAAAGTGCTAGAGTTGCTGAGAAAAGAAAAAATGTACGGTAAGTTTTCAAAGTGTGCATTTTGGTTGGAAGAAGTTCAATTCCTCAGTCACATAGTGAACAAAGAAGGTATTCAGGTGGATCCAGCAAAGATTGAAACCGTTGAAAAATGGGAAACCCCGAAAACTCCGAAGCATATACATCAATTTTTAGGACTAGCTAGTTACTACAGAAGGTTCATCCAAGATTTTTCAAGAATAGCAAAACCCTTGACTGCATTAACGCATAAAGGGAGGAAATTTGAATGGAAGGATGAACAAGAGAAAGCGTTTCAATTGTTAAAGAAAAAGTTAACTACGGCAACTATATTGTCATTAACTGAAGGGAATGATGATTTTGTGATATATTGTGACGCTTCAAAGAAAGGTCTCGGTTGTGTATTAATGCAACGAACGAAGGTAATTGCTTATGCGTCTAGACAATTGAAGATTCACGAGCAGAATTATACGACGCATGATTTGGAATTAGGCGCGGTTGTTTTTGCATTAAAGACTTGGAGGCACTACTTATATGGGGTCAAAAGTATTATATATACCGACCATAAAATTCTTCAACATATATTTAATCAGAAACAACTGAACATGAGGCAGCGTAGGTGGATTGAATTATTGAATTATTACGACTTTGAGATTCGTTACCACCCGGGGAAGGTGAATGTGGTAGCCGACGCTTTAAGTAGAAAGGATAGAAAACCCATTCGATTAAAAGCTATGAATATAATGATTCACAATAACCTTACTACTCAAATAAAGGAGGCGCAACAAGGAGTTTCAAAAGAGGGAAATTTAAAGGATGAAATACCCAAAGGATCGGAGAAGCATCTTAATATTCAGGAAGACGGAACCCGGTATAGGGCTGAAAGAATTTGGGTACCAAAATTTGGAGATATGAGAGAAATGGTACTTAGAGAAGCTCAAAAAACCAGATATACTCAATACATCCTGGAATGGGAAAGATGTACAAAGATCTCAAGAAACATTTTTGGTGGCCAGGTATGAAAGTCGATGTTGCTAAATACGTAGGGGAATGTTTGACGTGTTCTAAGGTTAAAGCTGAGCATCAGAAACCATCAGGTCTACTTCAACAACCTGAAATCCAAAAATGGAAATGGAAAAACATTACCATGGATTTCATCACTAAATTGCCAAGGACTGCAAGTGGTTTTGATACTATTTGGGTAATAGTTGATCGTCTCACCAAATCAGCACACTTCTTGCCAATAAGAGAAGATGACAAGATGGAGAAGTTAGCACGACTGTATTTGAAGGAAGTCGTCTCCAGACATGGAATACCAATCTCTATTATCTCTGATTTGGATGGTAGATTTATTTCAAGATTCTGGCATACATTACAGCAAGCATTAGGAACGAAAGGACGATACAAATTCTTAAAGACATGCTACGAGCATGTGTTATTGATTTCGGAAACAGTTGGGATCGACATCTACCGTTAGCAGAATTTTCCTACAACAACAGCTACCATTCAAGCATTGAGATGGCGCCGTTTGAAGCACTTTATGGTAGAAAGTGCAGGTCTCCGATTTGTTGGAGTGAAGTGGGGGATAGACAGATTACGGGTTCAAAGATAATACAAGAAACTACCGAGAAGATCATCCAAATTCAACAACGGTTGAAAACCGCCCAAAGTCGGCAAAAGAGCTACGCCGACATTAAAAGAAAAGATATAGAATTTGAAATTGGAGAGATGGTCATGCTTAAGGTTGCACCTTGAAAAGGAGTTGTTCGATTTGGTAAACGAGGGAAATTAAATCCAAGGTATATAGGACCATTCAAGATTATTGATCGTGTCGGACCAGTAGCTTACCGACTTGAATTACCACAACAACTCGCGACTGTACATAACACTTTCCACGTCTCAAATTTGAAGAAATGTTTTGCTAAAGAAGATCTCACTATTCCGTTAGACAAAATCCAAATCAACGAAAAACTTCAATTCGTCGAAGAACCCGTCGAAATAATGGATCGTGAGGTTAAAAGACTTAAGCAAAACAAGATACCAATTGTTAAAGTTCAATGGAATGCTTGTAGAGGATCCAAGTTCACCTGGGAACAAGAAGATCAGATGAAGAAGAAATACCCGCACTTATTTCCAGAAGATACGTCAACCCCTCCAACTGCTTAAAATTTCGGGACGAAATTTATTTAACGGGTAGGTACTGTAGTGACCCGAACTTTTCCATGTTTATATATATTAAATGAAATTGTTATTTACATGATTAAGTGTTTCCAACATGTTAAGCAATCAAACTTGTTAAGACTTGATTAATTTAAATGGGTTTCATATAGACAATTGACCACCCAAGTTGACCGGTGATTCACGAACGTTAAAACTTGTAAAAACTATATGATGACATATATATGATTATATATATAGTTAACATGATATTATGATAAGTAAGTATCTCATTAGGTATTTTAACAATGAGTTATATACATAAAATTGAGTTTATTGAATTAAGAAACTCGAAACGATATATATAACAATTATCGTTATAACAACGTCTTACTAAATACATATGAATCATATTAAGATATTGATATACTATGTTTAATCATGATAAATGATAAGTAAACATGTCATTAAGTGTATTAACAATGAACTACATATGTAAAAACAAGACTACTAACTTAATGATTTCGAAACGAGACATATATGTAACGATTATCGTTGTAACAACATTTAACTGTATATATATCATACTAAGATATATTAATATATCAAAATATCATGATAATTTAATAATTTAACATCTCTTTAAATATAATAAACAATGGGTTAACAACATTTAACAAGATCGTTAACCTAAAGGTTTCAAAACAACATTTACATGTAACGACTAACGATGATTTAACGACTCAGTTAAAATGTATATACATGTAGTGTTTTAATATGTATTCATACACTTTTGAAAGACTTAAAGACACTTATCAAAATACTTCTACTTAACAAAAATGCTTACAATTACATCCTCGTTCAGTTTCATCAACAATTCTACTCGTATGCACCCGTATTCGTACTCGTACAATACACAGCTTTTAGATGTATGTACTATTGGTATATACACTCCAATGATCAGATCTTAGCAGCCCATGTGAGTTACCTAACACATGTGGGAACCATTATTTAGCAACTAGCATGAAATATCTCATAAAATTACAAAAATATTAGTAATCATGCATGACTTATTTACATGTAAACAAAATTACACATCCTTTATATCTAATCCATATATCAACAACCAAAAACACCTACAAACACTTTCATTATTCAATTTTTTTCATCAAATTAATCTCTCTCAAGTTCTATCTTCAAGTTCTAAGTGTTTTTCATAAATTCTATAAGTTCTAGTTTCATAAAATCAAGAATACTTCCAAAGTTTGCTAGCTTACTTCCAATCTTGTAAAGTGATCATCCAACCTCAAGAAATCTTTCTTATTTACAGTAAGATATCTTTCTAATACAAGATAATACTCATATTCAAACTTTGATTCAATTTCTATAACTATAACAATCTTATTTCGAGTGGAAATCTTACTTGAACTTGTTTTCGTGTCATGATTCTGCTTCAAGAACTTTCAAGCCATCCAAGGATCTTTGAAGCTAGATCTATTTTTCTCATTTCCAGTAGGTTTATCCCGAAAACCTTAGGTAGTAATGATGTTCATAACATCATTCGATTCATATATATAAAACTACCTTATTCGAAAGTTTAAACTTGAAATCACTAGAACATAGTTTCGTTAATTTTAAACGTGTTCGCAAACAAAAGTTAATCCTTCTAACTTGACTTTTAAAATCAACTAGACACATGTTATATATCTATATGATATGCTAAGTTAATGATTTAAAACCTGAAAAAATGAAAACACCGTAAAACTGGATATACGCCGTCCAAGTAACACCGCGGGCTGTTTTGGGTTAGTTAATTAAAAACTCTGATAAACTTTGACTTAAAAGTTGTTCTTCTGGGAAAATGATTTTTATTATGAACATGAAACCATATCCAAAAATCATGATTATACTCAAAGTGGAAGTATGTTTTCCAAAATGGTCATCTAGACGTTGTTCTTTCGACTGAAATGACTACCTTTACAAAAACGAATTGTAACCTGTATTTTAGACTATAAACTTATACTTTTCAATATATATTCATAAACTTAAGTTCAATATGAAACCATAGCAATTGGATTCACTCAAAACGGATTTAAAACGAAGAAGTTATGGGTAAAACAAGATTGGATATTTTTACTTGTTCTAGCTACGTAAAAATTGATAACAAATCTATATTAATCATATCCTAGCTAACTTATATTATATAATACATATATTCTAATATATTATGTAATCTTGGGATACCATAGACACGTATGCAAATGTTTTGACATATCATATCGACCCATCTATATATATTATTTGGAACAACCATAGACACTCTATATGCAGTAATGTTGGACTTAGCAATACAGGGCTGAGGTTGATTCCAAAAATATATATACTTTGAGTTGTGATCTAGCCTGAGACGTGTATACATGGGTCGTGGATTGGTTCAAGATAATATATATCAATTTATTTCTGTACATCTAACTATGGACAACTAGTTGTAGGTTAGTAACGAGGACAGCTGACTTAATAAACTTAAAACATTAAAACGTATTAGAAATGTTGTAAATATATTTTGAACATACTTTGATATATATGTACATATTTGTTATAAGTTCATGAATCGACCAGTGGCCAAGTCTTACTTCCCGACGAAGTAAAAATCTGTGGAAGTGAGTTATAGTCCCACTTTTAAAATCTAATATTTATGGGATGAGAATACATGCAGCTTTATAAATGTTTCACAAAATAGACACAAGTACATGAAACTACTTTCTATGGTTGAACGATCGAAGCTGAATATGCCGCTTTTATGTAGTGACCCGAACTTTTCCATGTTTATATATATATTAAATGAAATTGTTATTTACATAATTAAGTGTTTCCAACATGTTAAGCAATCAAACTTGTTAAGACTTGATTAATTGAAATAGGTTTCATATAGACAATTGACCACCCAAGTTGACAGTGATTCACGAACGTTAAAACTTGTAAAAACTATATGATGACATATATATGGATATATATATATTTAACATGATATTATGATAAGTAAACATATCATTAAGTATATTAACAATGAACTACATATGTAAAAACAAGACTACTAACTTAATGATTTTGAAACGAGACATATATGTAACGATTATCGTTGTAACGACATTTAATGTATATATATATCATATTAAGAGATATTCATACATCATAATATCATGATAATATAATAATTTAAAATCTCATTTGATATTATAAACATTGGGTTAACAACATTTGACAAGATCGTTAACCTAAAGGTTTCAAAACAACACTTACATGTAACGACTAACGATGACTTAACGACTCAGTTAAAATGAATATACATGTAGTGTTTTAATATGTATTCATACACTTTTTAAAGACTTCAAGACACTTATCAAAATATTTCTACTTAACAAAAATGCTTACAATTACATCCTCGTTCAGTTTCATCAACAATTCTACTCGTATGCACCCGTATTCGTACTCGTACAATACACAGCTTTTAGATGTATGTACTATTGGTATATACACTCCAATGATCAGCTCTTATCAGCCCATGTGAGTCACCTAACACATATGGGAACCATCATTTGGCAACTAGCATGAAATATCTCATAAAATTACAAAAATATGAGTAATCATTCATGACTTATTTACATGAAAACAAAATTACATATCCTTTATATCTAATCCATATATCAACGGCAAAAAACACCTACAAACACTTTCATTCTTCAATTTTCTTCATCTAATTGATCTCTCTCAAGTTCTATCTTCAAGTTCTAAGTATTCTTCATAAATTCTACAAGTTCTAGTTTCATAAAATCAAGAAAACTTCCAAGTTTGCTAGTTTACTTCCAATCTTGTAGAGTGATCATCCAACCTCAAGAAATCTTTCTTATTTACAGTAAGATATCTTTCTAATACAAGGTAATACTCATATTCAAACTTTGATTCAATTTCTATAACTATAACAATCTTATTTCGAGTGGAAATCTTACTTGAACTTGTTTTCGTGTCATGATTCTACTTCAAGAACTTTCAAGCCATCCAAGATCCTTTGAAGCTTGATCCATTTGTCTCTTTTCTAGTAGTTTTATCCACAAAACTTTAGGAAGTAATGATGTTCATAATATCATTCGATTCATACATATAAAGCTATCTTATTCGAAGGTTTAAACTTGAAATCACTAGAACATAGTTTAGTTAATTCTAAACTTGTTCGCAAACAAAAGTTAATTCTTCTAACTTGACTTTTAAAATCAACTAAATGCATGTTCTATATCTATATTATATGCTAACTTAATGATTTAAAACGTGGAAACATGGTAAAACTGGGCATACGCCGTCGTAGTAACACCGCAGGTTGTTTTGGGTTTGATAATTAAAAACTATGATAAACTTTGATTTAAAAGTTGTTCTTCTGGGAAAATGATTTTTCTTATGAACATGAAACTATATCCAAAAATCATGGTTAAACTCAAAGTGGAAGTATGTTTTTCAAAATGGTCATCAAGACATCGTTCTTTCGACTGAAATGACTACCTCTTACAAAAATGACTTGTAACTTATATTTCTGACTATAAACCTATACTTTGTCTGTTTAGATTCATAAAATAGAGTTCAATATGAAACCATAGCAATTTTATTCACTCAAAACGGATTTAAAATGAAGAAGTTATGGGTAAAACAAGATTGGATATTTTTTGATTTTTGTAGCTACGGGAAATATTAACAATTCTATACAAATCATATCCTAGCTAACTTATATTGTATTATATATGTATTCTAATATATTATGTAATCTTGGGATACCATAGACACGTATGCAAATGTTTTGACATATCATATCGACCCATGTATATATATTATTTGGAACAACCATAGACACTCTATATGCAGTAATGTTGGAGTTAGCTATACAGGGTTGAGGTTGATTACAAAAATATATATACTTTGAGTTGTGATCTAGCCTGAGACGTGTATACACTGGGTCATGGATTGATTCAAGATAATATGTATCGATTTATTTCTGCACATCTAACTGTGGACAACTAGTTGTAGGTTACTAACGAGGACAGCTGACTTAATAAACTTAAACATCAAAATGTATTAAAAGTGTTGTAAATATATTTTGAACATACTTTGATAAATATGTACATATTTGTTATAGGTTCGTGAATCGACCAGTGGCCAAGTCTTACTTCCCGACGAAGTAAAAATATGTGAAAGTGAGTTATAGTCCCACTTTTAAAATCTAATATTTTGGGATGAGAATACATGCAGTTTTATAAATGTTTTACGAAATAGACACAAGTAATTGAAACTACATTATATGGGTGAATGATCGAAGCCTAATATGCCCCTTTTGCTTGGTAGCCTAAGAATTAGTAAACCGATCTACTAATTGACGCGAATCCTAAAGATAGATCTATTGGGCCTAACGAACCCCATCCAAAGTACCGGATACTTTAGTACTTCGAAATTTATATCATATCCGAAGGGTGTCCCGGAATGATGGGTATATTCTTATATATGCATCTTGTTAATGTCGGTTACCAGGTGTTCACCATATGAATGATTTTTATCTCTATGTATGGGATGTTTATTGAAATATGAAATCTTGTGGTCTATTATTATGATTTGATATATATAGGTTAAACCTATAACTCACCAACATTTTTGTTGACGTTTTAAGCATGTTTATTCTCAGGTGATTATTAAGAGCTTTCGAATTCATTTTTATCATGTCCGAAGGATTTCCCGGAATGATAGGGGATATTCTTATATGCATCTTGTTAATGTCGGTTACCAGGTGTTCACCATATGAATGAATTTTATCTCTATGTATGGGATGTATATTGAAATATGAAATCTTGTGGTCTATTATTATGATTTGATAATATATAGGTTAAACCAATAACTCACCAACATTTTTGTTGACGTTTTAAACATGTTTATTCTCAGGTGATTATTAAGAGCTTCTGCTGTTGCATACTAAAATAAAGACAAGATTTGGAGTCCATGCTTGTATGATATTATGTAAAAACTGCATTCAAGAAACTTATTTTTGATGTAATATATTCTTATTGTAAACCATTATGTAATGGTCTTGTGTAAAAGGTATATTTTAGATTATCATTATTTGATAATGTACTTAATGCTTTTAAAACCTTTATCGATAAAATAAAGGTTATGGTTATTTTAAAAATGAATGCAGTCTTTGAAAAAACGTCTCATATAGAGGTCAAAACCTCGTGACGAAATCAATTAATATGGAACGTTTATAATCAATATGAACGGGACATTTCAGTTGGTATCCGAGCGTTGGTCTTTGAGAACCAGAAAATTTGCATTAGTGTGTCTTATCGAGTTTGTTAGGATGCATTAGTGAGTCTGGACTTCGACCGTATTTTCTTTAAAAATGATTGCTTAACATTTTTGTTGGAAACTATATATTATTAACATGTAAATATTATGTGATATATTAATCTCTTAACATATTTGATATTGTTTGATAGATGTCTACCTCTAGCACAAATCCCATTGACTCACCTAATAATAACGAAGAGTCGAATATATATTGGCAAGATTCACAAGTTCCCGAAGAACCGGAAAACGGAACCGGAAGAAGACGAACCGGAAGAAGAGGAACCAGAAGAAGAGGAACCGCAAGAAGAAGAGGTTCCGGAGGGGGGAATAGTAGGAACCACAGAAAACCGTTCAAATAAAATAAAATCCTCAACCAATGGACCAAAGTTAATAATGGTCAATGGTGTTTCTGCTATGGAAGAAAAATATTGGGAAAATTACTAATTTTCTGATGAATCGGATCCTGATGAGGATTCTGATGATGTTATAGAAATTACCCCGACCCAATTTAATGAGGCAAAAGAAAATAATAAGGAAAAAGGCATCAAAA
The DNA here is from genome assembly GCF_046630445.1 of Rutidosis leptorrhynchoides. NCBI lineage: Eukaryota > Viridiplantae > Streptophyta > Magnoliopsida > Asterales > Asteraceae > Rutidosis > Rutidosis leptorrhynchoides. The sequence continues at coordinate 290,539,884 of NC_092337.1, read as the reverse complement.
TAGAGAAATATGATTCCGACCCCGATGAACTTTATATGTACCGTCAACACCCGTATTTTTGATATCGTGACAATAACCCGGGAACCTCTAAACCACCAGGTTTTTCTAAACCAATGTGGAAAACGAAGACTCGTATTAGAGGAACATCATATATCCCTAGAAGATTAGGAAAAAGAACCAAGTCCGAAGAAGAAGAAACCAGTTATTCAGATTAAAGGGGTGTGAGCATGTTGTGTAATAAATGTATTGTAGTGTGCTTGTACTTTTATGTTCTATGTAAAAATTGCTTGTATTGTTTGTTATTACGAATCTAATCCTTGTCTATTTTACAGTATAAAAACAAAATGGACGTTAAGGGTAGCCAACCGAATATTTTAGAAGACCTACCAGAGGATATGATTGAGGAAATCTTGTCTAGAGTCGGTCAGAATTCATCAGCACATTTAGTTATGGCGAAATTAACTTGTCAAACATTTGAAAGACTTTTCGAAAATGCCTTAGTTTATAAAAGGCTTTCCTTTGATAGGTGGGGTATATCACATTGGGGAGACCGTAAGTTACACCGTGTTTTCTTTAAAGCATTAAATGCGGGGAACCCAAATGCAATTTTACGCTACGGGTTAAGAACCTATTTTGACTCAATATATCCCAACATAGGATTTCGTGAATTAGAAAGAGTTTTTAACATGCAACATAAAGAAGCATGTTATGCTTACGGGTTAGTGATGTTCGCTTCTTACCAAAGTGAGAAAAAGAATATCGGGTTGCAACTTTTAAATAAAACCTTCCCACAAGTGACGAATTCAGTAGTTGGGGTGAGAAACAAGGTTTTTAGATTATTACGGGGCTGTTGGACATTACGAAACCCTCGTCTTTTTGACGACGTTACAACATGCTGCCTAGCCAATGGTCATAACGGTTATTTTCCACAAGACCAAGGATGGGAAGTCGTCTTAGTAAAACTAGAATGCATGACTTGTTTCTGGACTTATGAATTACGTGTCTTTATTTCCTTTGCTGAACAACTTGCGTATTAACTAGATTTATCTTCAAAACTGTCCTGTATCATAGTGTACTATATTTCATGTTATATGTAATATAGCGAAGTTGTAAGTTTGAAGAATATTTGTATGTGATATATTATTATAATCAGTTTTTCATATGGAATTGTAGTAGTTGAATTGTATATTAACTAATAAGTATGAACTTAATGGGTAGGTAGTACCTGAATTTAAACTTATAAAACGCCAATATGAAGAAAAAGCTTTTATAAATGAGTTCATATTATGCTACGAAATACTATTGACTACTCTTAATATTCTGTATGATTAACTCGATTCAGTTGTCTATTTTAAAGGAAATGGCACCGACTACTCAACACACCATGAATATGAACGAAGAGGAACTTCGTACCTTTCTTGCTGCAAACATAGCCGCAGTACAGGCTGCGCTACATACCAACAATAACGCTGAATCTAGCAATGCAGCTAACGGCGCAAGAAATCGTGTAGGATGCACCTACAAAGAATTCACTACCTGCAAACCTTTGGAATTTGATGGAACCGAAGGACCAATTGGATTGAAACGGTGGATCGAGAAAGTCAAATCGGTGTTTACCATAAGTAAGTGTACTGAAGAGGACAAAGTTAAGTACACTATGCATACCTTCATAGGTACTGCGTTAACGTGGTGGAACACCTATCTTGAACAGGTAGGACAAAATGCTGCTTATGCACTACCGTGGTCGGCATTCAAGCAATTGATGAACGAGCAGTACCGTCCTAGAAACGAAGTCAATAAACTCAAGGCAGAACTTAGAGAGTTACGAACACAAGGGTTCGACGTTACCACATATGAACGACGATTCACAGAGTTGTGCCTATTGTGCCCGGGAGCATTCGAAGATGAAGAAGAGAAGATCGACGCGTTTGTAAAAGGGTTACCAGTAAGGATTCAAGAAGATGTAAGTTCACACAAGCCCGCTTCTATACAGAAGGCAAGTCGAATGGTTCATAAACTCATAAATCGGATTGAGGGAAGAATTAAAGAGCAGGCAGCTGAAGAAGCCAACACGAAACAACTCAAGAGGAAGTGGGAGGAAAATGGTGACAAGAGTCACCAGTACAACAACAATAACAATTACAACCACAATCGCAACAACTATCCCAACAACCGCAACAACAATCGCAACAATAACCGAATCCTAACAATAACTACAACAAACATCCCAACAACAACAACAACTACAACAACCGTTTCAACAACAATAACAATCCCAACAACAACCTCAATAACAACAACGGCAACAAAAACCAAAAACAGCCATGTCATAGGTGTGAAGAAAATCACCAGGGGTTTTGCACGACATTTTGCAACAGGTGTAAAAGAAATGGTCATAGCGCGACAAAGTATGAGGTCTACGGACCAAAGTTTAACAGAACTAAGGGAGCAAATAATGCTGGAACAAGTAATGCTGAAACGAATAGTGTCGGAGCAAGTAATACCAACGCTGTTTGTTATAAATGTGGAAAACCGGGCCACATTATTAGAAATTGCCCGAATAAGGGGAATACTAATGGGCAGGGCCGTGGAAGAGTTTTCAATATTAATGCGGCAGAAGCACAGGAAGACCCGGAGCTTGTTACGGGTACGTTTCTAATTGATGATAAATCTACTTCTGTTTTATTTGATTCGGGTGCGGATAGAAGCTATATGAGTAGAGAATTTTGTGCTAAATTAAGTTGCCCATTGACGCCTTTGGATAGTAAATTTTTACTCGAATTAGCAAATGGTAAATTAATTTCAGCAGATAATATATGTCGGAATCGAGAAATTAAACTGGTTAGCGAAACATTTAAGATTGACTTGATACCAGTAGAGTTAGGGAGTTTTGATGTGATAATCGGTATGGACTGGTTGAAAGAAGTGAAAGCAGAGATCGTTTGTTACAAAAATGCAATTCGCATTATACGAGAAAAAGGAAAACCCTTAATGGTGTACGGAGAAAAGAGAAACGCAAAGTTAACTCTTATTAGTAACCTGAAGGCACAAAAACTAATAAGAAAAGGTTGCTATGCTATGCTAGCACACGTCGAGAAAGTCAATTCCGAAGAAAAGAACATCAATGATATTCCCGTCGCAAAAGAATTTCTCGATGTATTTCCGAAAGAATTACCTGGACTACCTCCACACTGATCCGTTGAATTTCAAATAGACCTTGTACCGGGAGCTGCACCAATAGCTCGTGCTCCATACAGACTCGCACCTAGCGAAATGAAGGAACTTCAGAGCCAATTACAAGAACTTTTAGAGCGTGGTTTCATTCGACCAAGCACATCACCGTGGGGAGCTCCTGTTTTGTTTGTCAAGAAGAAAGATGGTACATTCAGGTTGTGTATCGACTACCGAGAGTTGAACAAACTTACCATCAAGAACCGCTACCCACTACCGAGAATCGACGACTTATTTGATCAACTACAAGGCTTGTATGTTTATTCAAAGATCGATTTACGTTCTGGATATCATCAAATGTGGGTGAAGGAGGATGATATTCCAAAGACTGCTTTTAGGACACGTTACGGTCATTACGAGTTTATGGTTTGCCATTTGGATTGACTAACGCACCAGCTGTGTTCATGGACCTCATGAACCGAGTATGTGGGGCCATATCTTGACAAGTTTGTCATTGTTTTCATCTATGACATACTTATTTACTCGAAGAATGATCAAGAGCACGAAGAACACTTGAGAAAAGTGCTAGAGTTGTTAAGGAAAGAAAAAAACTGTACGCTAAGTTTTCAAAGTGTGCATTTTGGTTGGAAGAAGTTCAATTTCTCGGTCACATAGTGAACAAAGAAGGTATTCAGGTGGATCCAGCAAAGATTGAAACCGTTGAAAAGTGGAAAACCCCGAAAACTCTGAAACACATACGCCAGTTTTTAGGACTAGATGGTTACTACAGAAGGTTCATCCAAGACTTTTCCAGAATAGAAAAACCCTTGACTGCATTAACGCATAAAGGGAAGAAATTTGAATGGAAGGATGAACAAGAGAAAGCGTTTCAGTTATTGAAGAAAAAGTTAACTACGGCACCTATATTGTCATTACCTGAAGGGAATGATGATTTTGTGATATATTGTGACGCCTCAAAGCAAGGTCTCGATTGTGTATTAATGCAACCAACGAAAGTAATTGCTTATGCGTCTAGACAATTGAAGATTCACGAACAAAATTATACGACGCATGATTTGGAATTAGGCGCGGTTGTTTTTTCATTAAAGACTTGGAGGCACTACTTATATGGGGTCAAAAGTATTATATATACCGACCACAAAATTCTTCAACACATATTTAATCAGAAACAACTAAATATAAGGCAGCGTAGGTGGATTGAATTGTTGAATGATTACGACTTTGAGATTCGTTACCACCTGGGGAAGGCAAATGTGGTAGCCGACGCCTTGAGTAGGAAGGACAGAGAACCCATTCGAGTAAAATCTATGAATATAATGATTCACAATAACCTTACTACTCAAATAAAGGAGGCGCAACAAGGAGTTTTAAAAGATGGAAATTTAAAGGATGAAATACCCAAAGGATCGGAGAAGCATCTTAATATTCGGGAAGACGGAACCCGGTATAGGGCTGAAAGGATTTGGGTACCAAAATTTGGAGATATGAGAGAAATGGTACTTAGAGAAGCTCATAAAACCAGATACTCAATACATCCTGGAACGGGGAAGATGTACAAGGATCTCAAGAAACATTTTTGGTGGCCGGGTACGAAAGCTGATGTTGCTAAATACGTAGGAGAATGTTTGACGTGTTCTAAGGTCAAAGCTGAGCATCAGAAACCATCAGGTCTACTTCAACAACCCGAAATCCCGGAATGGAAATGGGAAAGCATTACCATGGATTTCATCACTAAATTGCCAAGGACTAAAAGTGGTTTTGATACTATTTGGGTAATAGTTGATCGTCTCACCAAATCAGCACACTTCCTGCCAATAAGAGAAGATGACAAGATGGAGAAGTTAGCACGACTGTATTTGAAGGAAGTCGTCTCCAGACATGGAATACCAATCTCTATTATCTCTGATAGGGATGGCATATTTATTTCAAGATTCTGGCAGACATTACAGCATGCATTAGGAACTCGTCTAGACATGAGTACTGCCTATCATCCACAAACTGATGGGCAGAGTGAAAGGACGATACAAACGCTTGAAGATATGCTACGAGCATGTGTTATTGATTTCGGAAAGAGTTGGGATCGATATCCACCGTTAGCAGAATTTTCCTACAACAACAACTACCATTCAAGCATTGAGATGGCGCCGTTTGAAGCACTTTATGGTAGAAAGTGCAGGTCTCCGATTTGTTAGAGTGAAGTGGGGGATAGACAGATTACGGGTCCGGAGATAATACAAGAAACTATCGAGAAGATCATCCAAATTCAACAACGGTTGAAAACCGCCCAATGTCGACAAAAGAGCTACACTGACATTAAAAGAAAAGATATAGAATTTGAAATTGGAGAGATGGTCATGCTTAAAGTTGCACCTTGGAAAGGCGTTGTTCGATTTGGTAAACGAGGGAAATTAAATCTAAGATATATTGGACCATTCAAGATTATTGATCGTGTCGAACCAGTAGCTTACCAACTTGAGTTACCTCAACAACTCGCGGCTGTACACAACACTTTCCACGTCTCGAATTTGAAGAAATGTTTTGCTAAAGAAGATCTCACTATTCCGTTAGATGAAATCTAAATCAACGAAAAATTTCAATTCAACGAAGAACCCGTTGAAATAATGGATCGTGAGGTTAAAAGACTTAAGAAAAACAAGATACCAATTGTTAAGGTTCGATGGAATGCTCGTAGAGGACCCGAGTTCACCTGGGAACGAGAAGATCAGATGAAGAAGAAATACCCACATTTATTTCCAGAAGATACGTCAACACCTCCAACTGCTTAAAATTTCGGGATGAAATTTATTTAACGGGTAGGTACTGTAGTGACCCGAACTTTTCCATGTTTATATATATATATTAAATGAAATTGTTATTTACATAATTAAGTATTTCCAACATGTTAAGCAATCAAACTTGTTAAGACTTGATTAAGTGAAATAGGTTTCATATAGACAATTGACCACCCAAGTTGACCGGTGATTCACGAACGTTAAAACTTGTAAAAACTATATGATGACATATATATGGATATATATATATATATATATATATATATATATATATATATATATATATATATATATATATATATATATATATATATATATATATATAACATGATATTATGATAAGTAAACATATCATTAAGTATATTAACAATGAACTACATATGTAAAAACAAGACTACTAACTTAATGATTTTGAAACGAGACATATATGTAACGATTATCGTTGTAACGACATTTAATGTATATATATCATATTAAGAGATATTCATACATCATAATATCATGATAATATAATAATTTAAAATCTCATTTGATATTATAAACATTGAGTTAACAACATTTAACAAGATCGTTAACCTAAAGGTTTCAAAACAACACTTACATGTAACGACTAACGATGACTTAGCGACTCAGTTAAAATGTATATACATGTAGTTTTAATATGTATTCATGCACTTTTGAAAGACTTCAAGACAATTATCAAAATACTTCTACTTAACAAAAATGCTTACAATTACATCCTCGTTCAGTTTCATCAACAATTCTACTCGTATGCACCCGTATTCGTACTCGTACAATACACAGCTTTTAGATGTATGTACTATTGGTATATACACTCCAATGATCAGCTCTTATCAGCCTATGTGAGTCACCTAACACATGTGGGAACCATAATTTGGAAACTATTATGAAATATCTCATAAAATTACAAAAATATGAGTAATCATTCATGACTTATTTACATGAAAACAAAATTACATATCCTTTATATCTAATCCATATACCAACGACCAAAAACACCTACAAACACTTTCATTCTTCAATTTTCTTCATCTAATTGATCTCTCTCAAGTTCTATCTTCAATTTCTAGGTGTTCTTTATAAATTCTATAAGTTCTAGTTTCATAAAATCAAGAATACTTCCAAGTTTGCTAGTTTACTACCAATCTTGTAGAGTGATCATCCAACCTCAAGAAATCTTTCTTATTTACAGTAAGATATCTTTCTAATACAAGGTAATACTCATATTCAAACTTTGATTCAATTTCTATAACTATAACAATCTTATTTCGAGTGGAAATCTTACTTGAACTTATTTTCGTGTCATGATTCTACTTCAAGAACTTTCAAGCCATCCAAGATCCTTTGAAGCTAGATCCATTTGTATCTTTTCCAGTAGGTTTATCCACAAAACTTGAGGTAGTAATGATGTTCATAATATCATTCATGTTCATAATATCATTCGATTCATACATATAAAGCTATCTTATTCGAAGGATTAAACTTGAAATCACTAGAACATAGTTTAGTTAATTCTAAACTTGTTTGCAAACAAAAGTTAATCCTTCTAACTTGAATTTTAAAATAAACTAAACACATGTTATATATCTATATGATATGCTAACTTAATGATTTAAAACCTGGAAACACGAAAAACACCGTAAAACTGGACATACGCCGTCGTAGTAACACCAAGGGATGTTTTGGGTTTAATAATTAAAAACTATGATAAACTTTGATCTAAAAGTTGTTCTTCTGGGAAAATGATTTTTCTTATGAACATGAAACTATATATAAAAATCATGGTTAAACTCAAAGTGGAAGTATGTTTTTCAAAATGGTCATCAAGACGTCGTTCTTTCAACTGAAATGACTACCTCTTACAAAAACGACTTGTAACTTATATTTCTGACTCTAAACCTATAATTTTTCTGTTTAGATTCATAAAATAGAGTTCAATATGAAACCATAGCAATTTGATTCACTCAAAATGGATTTAAAATGAAGAAGTTATGGGTAAAACAAGATTGGATATTTTTTGATTTTTGTAGCTACGGGAAATATTAACAATTCTATACAAATCATATCCTAGCTAACTTATATTGTATTATATATGTATTCTAATATATTATGTAATCTTGGGATACCATAGACACGTATGCAAATGTTTTGACATATCATATCGACCCATGTATATATATTATTTGGAACAACCATAGACACTCTATATGCAGTAATGTTGGAGTTAACTATACAGGGTTGAGGTTGATTACAAAAATATATATACTTTGAGTTGTGATCTAGCCTGAGACGTGTATACACTGGGTCGTGGATTGATTCAAGATAATATGTATCGATTTATTTCTGCACATCTAACTGTGGACAACTAGTTGTAGGTTACTAACGAGGACAGCTGACTTAATAAACTTAAACATCAAAATGTATTAAAAGTGTTGTAAATATATTTTGAACATACTTTGATAAATATGTACATATTTATTATAGGTTCGTGAATCGACCAGTGGCCAAGTCTTACTTCCCGACGAAGTAAAAAATCTGTGAAAGTGAGTTATAGTCCCACTTTTAAAATCTAATATTTTGGGATGAGAATACATGCAGTTTTATAAATGTTTTACGAAATAGACACAAGTAATTGAAACTACATTATATGGGTGAATGATCGAAGCCTAATATGCCTCTTTTGCTTGGTAGCCTAAGAATTAGTAAACCAATCTACTAATTGAAGCGAATCCTAAAGATAGATCTATTAGGCCTAACGAACCCCATCCAAAGTACCGGATGCTTTAGTACTTCGAATTTGTTTTTATCATGTCCGAAGGATTTCCCGGAATGATAGGGGATATTCTTATATGCATCTTGTTAATGTCGGTTACCAGGTGTTCACCATATGAATGAATTTTATCTCTATGTATTGGATGTATATTGAAATATGAAATCTTGTGGTCTATTATTATGATTTGATAATATATAAGTTAAACCTATAACTCACCAACATTTTTGTTGACGTTTTAAGAGTGTTTATTCTCAGGTGATTATTAAGAGCTTTCGCTGTTGCATACTAAAATAAGGACAAGATTTGGAGTCCATGCTTGTATGATATTATGTAAAAACTGAATTCAAGAAACTTATTTTTGATGTAATATATTCTTATTGTAAACCATTATGTAATGGTCTTGTGTAAACGGTATATTTTAGATTATCATTATTTGATAATCTACGTAATGCTTTTAAAACCTTTATCGATAAAATAAAGGTTATGGTTGTTTTAAAAATGAATGCAGTCTTTGAAAAACGTCTCATATAGAGGTCAAAACCTCGTGACGAAATCAATTAATATGGAACGTTTATAATCAATATGAACGGGACATTTCATTTTACTTGGTAACCTAAGAATTAGTAAACTAGTCTATTAATTGACGCGAATCCTAAAGATATATCTATTGGGCCCAACAAACCCCATCCGTTGTAGCGGATGCTTTAGTACTTCGAGTTTTTATATCATGTCCGATGGATGTCCCGGAACGATGGGGATATTCTTATATGCATCTTGTTAATGTCGGTTACTAGGTGTTCACCGTATGAATGTTTTTTATCTCTATGTATGGGATGTATTGAAATATGAAATCTTGTGGTCTATTATTATGATTTGATAATATATATGTTAAACCTATAACTCACCAACATTTCTGTTGACGTTTTAAGCATGTTTATTCTCAGGTGATTATTAAGAGCTTCAGCTGTTGCATACTAAAATAAGGACAAGATTTGGAGTCCATGCTTGTATGATATTATGTAAAACCCCATTCAAGAAACTTATTTTTGATGTAATATATTCATATTGTAAACCATTATGTAATGGTCGTGTGTAAACGGTATATTTTAGATTATCATTATTTGATAATCTACGTAATACTTTTTAAACCTTTATCGATAAAATAAAGGTTATGGTTGTTTTAAAAATGAATGCAGTCTTTGAAAAACGTCTCATATAGAGGTCAAAACCTCGCGACGAAATCAATTAATATGGAACGTTTATAATCAATATGAATGGGAAATTTCACTGGCAACTAGGTAGTTGGCCATGTCGGCATATCAAGGAGTGTCAGTAATTTGTGATCATATGTGAGTTTTGTGACGACCCGGAAATTTTTGACCAAATTTTAACTTAACCTTTATATGGTTTTGACACGATAAGCAAAGTCTATTAAATTGAATTTCAAAATTTTTGAACTAGTTTATGAAATCATTTGACCTTTAACTATTCCCGACGATTCACGAACAACTATTTGTAAATAGATATGTGTGTATATACATATATATAGAAATATAAATAATAATTGAAAATATAATTTGAAATATTATATGTTGTTGTTATTAAAATTAAGTATGTAAAATAAAATAAAAAATGATATTATGAAAATTATTATTTAAAACACATACATATAAATAAAATATATAGAATATATATTTTATGATTTCGAAGTTATTTAGTAAATGACGGTAACGCTCAATTGTAATTCGATTGATAGTAAACGAGTTAAAAAGGAACTTATGTGATTTTAAAATAAACAGTGATCCGAAAATAAGTTCTATAAATTTTAGGCTTACTAACAATGTATTTAGGATCTAGTTATTAAATTTTAGGACTTTTTATATTTTACCCAGAAATGATAGGGACAGTTGATGTAATTTTTATTTAAAAAATTAAGGATCGAATTTTATACCATAATGACCAAAATAAATAAATGGACTTATTTTAAAAATTTGGGATTTTTAGGAACACTTTTATATTTCAACTGTTTAGCAATTGACACGAAATAATATCCGTAATATTGGACGTCGTTGGCTTAACTGTTTTCTCTACATTCCATCACATGTGACTGCATATTACTTTTATATATTATTATTAATATAATTTTTAATCTATTATAGACTTTGAAAAAGGGACATATAATGGAGAATTATTTGAACCACTTGTTTCAATTTTACCGCACTACTAATCGAACTTTTGTTAATTGATACTTGATTGATATTTAATACTGTATGTGGTTGTCTCCTTTTCTTCCTAATCATTTATCCTACCGAGTATATATCTATATACATAATTACATATGCAAAACAATGCATATAGAACACACACATACCTTAACTCATTATGTCGTAAACATTGTAATGAATTAAAGAAACCCACAAGCACAACCCCACATACAATTATATTAATTATAAGGATTGAAAGAAGGATACGTAAAAGACTAGGATAAGAGTGTAATAGGTTGTGTAGATAAAAATGATTTAAATGGATTAGAAGAGGATGATCATGGATTAAGATAATATTAGAGGTGAATGGATAATGATCTAAAAATTATGATATACGGTGTATATTAATAATGACGATGATAAAGTTAATTATGATATTATGTGAATTATGTAAAATGAAGAAGATGATGGTAACAAGTTCTAATCCCAAAAGCTCAAACAGTGGTTGTTTGACTCTGTTTCGAAGTCCTTTCCTATTACAGCTTCTTATATTTTTTATTTTTTTCTTTTCTTCTCCTTTTTCTATTTACAAAGACAGAAGGTTACGATGATATGCTATGGTGATGAGTGGTGATAATTAGCAAGGATGATTCTGATAATGATAGCAAAAATAAGATTATAATGATGGTAACCAAAGGTTACATGATGATGATGATTGTGATTCTGTGACGAGTTTTTGATAACGATGTTGGAGGTGATGACTAGCGTGATGTATGATGACGATAAGATGATAAACATTGAAGTTAATAATCGTGAGTCTATGTTGATCGAAATGATGGTGGAGCTGTTAGGTGCCGAATAAGGATGATAATATTAAACACAAGTGTTGATGATGATAGTTAGTTTATTAAGATGATGATTTTGATATTGATGAATAACTTGGGTTTTGTTTTAGAGGAAGAAGAAGAAACATAAATAAACGGGTTATTTTTTGTTTGGGTGACATTAATCCCAGAAGAACAGTAATAGAGGGATGGTCCATGGGTGTGTTGAGGTGACAAGAGGTCCAGGGTTCGAACCCAGGCCACTACAATATTTTTTAATTATCAAGAGAAGCTGTAGTGCTGAAAGCTTGGGTCTGTTGGGCCTGTCCTTGATTATGGGTTATTCAGATATTGAACTTAAAGTAGACTGAAACGTTAGGCTGAAATAGGTTGGGCCAGATTAATAGCAATGGATTCAATTAATCATGCATGTGGATCTAGTTGTAATTGGGTTTCGTTTATTGGGTTAATTAGAGTTAGGCTGCATATAAAATCAGAAAAACAAGATGGCTCAAGTGGTTTGGAGTGTGATTTCTAAGCGAGAGATCTCGGGTTTGAGCCCGGGCAAAGGCGTCTATTTTATCTTTAAAGGCTTGTTACTTGAGGTAGTATTTTTAATATTATTATTATTATTATTATTATTAGTATTATTATTATTATTATTATTATTATTATTAGTTATTTATTATTATTATTATTATTATTATTATTAGCATTATTAATACAACATATATTACTTACAAAAATTTATCTAACACATATATAATATCTATGTTAATATTACAAACTATTTTGTTTTCAAAATAAAATATTATTATTAATTAAATTACATATAAGATATACATATTTTTAATATAACATTATATATAAATTTTAATATATCATATATGTTTAACTTAAAATACTTTAATAAGAATCCGACGTATATAAATATGAACTATGTAATTAAAATATATAAAGTAGATATAATTAATATACTTATTTAGGGTAACATATAAATCATTAATAAAACTAGTATATCAATAATATCAACTTTTTAAATGCTTTTGCAATATATCTTTTTGGGACTGAGAATACATGCGCTTTTATAACTGTTTTACGAAATAGACACAAGTAATTGAAACTACATTATATGGGTGAATGATCGAAGCTGAATATGCCCCTTTTGCTTGGTAACCTAAGAATTAGTAAACCGATCTACTAATTGACGCGAATATTAAAGATAGATCTATTGGGCCTAACGAACCCCATCCAAAGTACCGGATGCTTTAGTACTTCGAATTTGTTTTTATCATCTCCGAAGGATTATCCGGAATGATAGGGGATATTCTTATATGCATCTTGTTAATGTCGGTTACCAGGTGTTCACCATATGAATGATTTTTGTCTCTATGCATGGGACGTATATTTATGAGAAATGAAAATGAAAATCTTGTGGTCTATTAAAAATGATGGAAATGAATATTTATGATAAACTAATGAACTCACCAACCTTTTGGTTGACACTTGAAAGCATGTTTATTCTCAAGTATGAAAGAAATCTTCCGATGTGCATTTGCTCATTTTAGAGATATTACTTGGAGTCATTCATGACATATTTCAAAGGACGTTGCATTCGAGTCTTTGAGTTCATCAAGATTGTTATTAAGTCAATTATAGTTGGATATATTATGAAATGGTATGCATGTCGTCAAATTTCGATGAAATGAAAGTTTGTCTTTTAAAAACGAATGCAATGTTTGTAAAATGTACCATATAGAGGTCAAGTACCTTGCGATGTAACCAAATGTAATGTATTCGTCCAGATGGATTAGGACGGGTCCTTTCAATTGGTATCAGAGCGGTGGTCTTAGCGAACCAGGTCTTGCATTAGTGTGTCTAACTGATAGTTGTTTAGATGCATTAGTGGGTCTGGACTTCGACCGTGTCTGCATGTCAAAAGTTTTGCTTATCATTTCATGTCGAAAATTACCTGCTTATCATCCTTAAGAAATTACCTGCTTATCATTCTTAGTCTAGACATGTCTTACTACCTCAATTGCATAGACAGTGTATAGATAAATTCATATCTTAGCGTATCTGTTATTGTTACCTTTGCCTGACAGCTTCCGTAGATTCCTCCGTAACTTATGGGATTTTAGTATTATATATGCATATGTAAAGTATGTATTATAGGGTACTAATCTATATCCTATAATATATTTCTTATCGAAAATCCTTCATCTGATCGTACGAGATGAATCCCTCAACCAGTTCGAATTCCTCGAATTCTGACAGCTATTTCGATATGGAGTTTCACCTAAGCTCCGAAAGCAGTGTCACCAGAATAAATCAGCCAATCAGCCATCCCCAATTCATTTGATGGGTTCGTAGTCTACTTAATCATTGGAGACAAGAAGAAGGTGATCCTTTCCGTCAACCGAATTAACCTCTTGGTGAAGAACCTGAAGCACTTACCGGCGAACCTATCCGCAACACCATTTTCACCCTCATTTCCTGAATATCTTGCCACGATTATATTCTATCCACAATTCTAAACCTTATTCATCCACTCATTCCGACCGAAAATCATCCCGGAATAATAGAAGAAGTCAATGAACTTAGCACTCGAGTAATCAATTTGAATAATATGGTGCAAAATTTACCAGCTTCAGCAACACCACCGGCACCAACAGTACCATCAGTAACAGCACCAGTACCATCAACAATCCATACCTAAACATCTCATTCTGTACCTCGTGTATAATCACCTTTCTACGTATCGATCTACATCAATTATCTTCGTTCTTCATGGCGATTATGTAATCTCTAAATTCTTAGAGATTATTTATTCTAGCTCAAACAAAAAAAAAATGAGATTAATATCATATTAACTCATTAAATCCATGATTACATCTGAAGAAAATATATATGAATATATGTTTTCATAAAGATTGTAATTAAAAATTCTTTTGTACAAACTGTTAATGGTGAAAATATTTTAACGGGTAGGTAATACCCGAGGAAAATTTAGATTTCACATTAATAAGTACACTGTACATTCTTTCAAATCTAATTCAACAGTCATTTACTATCCTATTTACAACCACCGATATACGTATCCGTTTATCGCAGAATAACCCTTTTTATTCAATTTCATATTTGGATTTTGATCTATCAGAATCCAACAAGTGGCATAATGAAGAAATCATTGGACAAAAATAAAATTTGGTAGAAACAAACAAATTAACCATGAGAAAATTTTGTTAAGAATCCACGCTAACAAAATCCTAGCAAACTGTTCCTAGCTAACTGTTAATTGCTTATTACATTTTATTATCGCAATTTATTTATTGCAGTTTATTTATCGCAATTTATATTCTCGCAATTTTATTTATCGTCATTTAATTTCTGTTATTTATTTTACGCACTTTATTTATCGTCATTTAAATACTGTTATTTACGCATTTAAATATCGGGACACGTATACAAAGTTTTGAAATATCATATCGACGCATCTATATATATTATTTGGAATAACCATAGACACTCTATATGCAGTAATGCTGGAGTTAGCTATACATAGTTGAGGTTGATTCTACAATAATATATATACTTTGAGTTGTGATCAAGTCTGAGACATGTACACGGGTCACGGCACGTATTAATTAATTCGAATATTATATATTGCTAACTGTGGACTATCAACTGAGGACTACCAACATTGGACAATTAAAATGAATTAAAATATTGATTATAACATATGAAACTAAACAATTCTTCAAGTTTGCCACTTGATTTCATCCTAAACTTCATTTGTATCTTGATGATTACGATCTGCGTTCAAACCTTTCATGATTCTTGAAAACACCTCAATCGAGATGATGATCCAACTACATGTTATCTACAGTCATGCACCTGGGAGAATTTCTGGAACCCAAGTAGAAGTTTAACACGTATCTGTGATAGCTCCTTTAGCATTGTTATTACCGAAAATAACATTGCAATTCTTTTTCAAATTAGCCAATTTTGTCACAGCTCCAGCAAATCAACTTCAATTTTTCATTCGAATAAGCCTTATTATAACAATTACCCTTTCCATCATCATTACCGTGGAACCTCTTATATTCCATCATATAATACCAGCAGACGTACTAGTAACCTCGTTACTCCTTGGCTTAAATCCCTTCGACAAATCACTATAATTTATCTATTGAAGTCTCATCATGTACTCATCCGTATCTTGTAACAAGAATTGCCATACCAATTACCGGCAATGAGCAAATCTGTATTGTGAGTCTCGCAACGTTTCCACATCAACAGTTATATGTATTGTAGTGACCCGAACTTTTCCATGTTTATATATATAATGAAATTGTTATTTACATGATTAAGTGTTTCCAACATGTTAAGCAATCAAACTTGTTAAGACTTGATTAATTGAAATAGGTTTTATGTAGACAACTGACCACCCAAGTTGACCGGTGATTCACGAACGTTAAAACTTGTAAAAACTATATGATGTCATATATATGGATATATATATATATATAGTTAAAATGGTATTATGATAAGTAAACATATCATTAAGTATATTAACAATGAACTACATATGTAAAAACAAGACTACTAACTTAAGGATTTCGAAACGAGGCATATATGTAATGATTATCGTTGTAACGACATTTAATTGTATATATATCATATTAAGATATATTAATACATCATGATATCATGATAATGTAATAATTTAACATCTTTTTAGATATAATAACCAATGGGTTAACAACATTTAACATGATCGTTAACCTAAAGGTTTCAAAACATCACTTATATGTAACGACTAACGATGACTTAACGACTCAGTTAAAATGTATATACATGTAGTGTTTTAATATGAATTCATACACTTTTGAAAGACTTCAAGACACTTATCAAAGTACTTCTACTTAACAAAAATGCTTATAATTACATCCTCATTCATTTTCATCAACAATTCTACTCGTATGCACTCGTATTCGTACTCGTAAAATACCTAGCTTCTAAATGTATTTAATATTGGTATATACACTCCAATGACCAGCTATTAGCAGCCCATGTGAGTCACCTAACCATGTGAGAACCATCATTTAACATCTAGCCTGAAATATCTCACAAAATAACAAACTTATGGAGCCTATATGGAGACTTATATTTCACGTGAACTACACCTACCACAAACACATTTCCATTTCAATTTTTATGAATCAAACTACTCTCTCTCAAGTGTTCTTCCTTTATTCTAAGTGTTCTTCATCATCTTCAACAAAATACAGCTCAATCTAGTTCATAAATCCATACATAAACCAAGTTATAAAACAACTACTCAAGAAAACACCAACAACACTTCCAAGTTTGCTAGCTTACTTTCAATCTTGCAAATCCACTTTGAGTGATCATCCAACCTCAAGAAATATTTCTTATTTATTGTAAGATATCTTTCTAATATAAGGTAATACTCATATTCAAACTTTGATTCAATTTCTATAACTTTAACAATCTTATTTTGAGTGGAAATCTTACTTGAACTTGTTTTCGTGTCATGATTTTGCTTCAAGAACTTTCAAGACATCCAAAGATCCTTTGAAGCTAGATCTATTTTTCTCATTTCCAGTAGGTTTATCCACAAAACCTGAGGTAGTAATGACGTTCATAACATCATTCGATTCATATATATATAACTACCTTATTCGAAGTTTTAAACTTGTAATCACTAGAACATAGTTTAGTTAATTCTAAACTTGTTCGCAAACAAAAGTTAATCGTTCTAACTTGACTTTTAAAATCAACTAGACACATGTTCTATATCTATATGATATGCTAACTTAATGATTTACGACCTGAAAACATGAAAAATACCGTAAAACCGGATATACGCCGTCGTAGTAACACCGCGGGCTGTTTTGGGTTAGTTAATTAAAAACTATGATAAACTTTGATTTAAAAGCTATGCTTCTGGGAAAATTATTTTTCTTATGAACATGAAACTATATCCAAAAATCATGGTTAAACTCAAAGTAGAAGTATGTTTTCCAAAATGGTCATCTAGACGTCGTTCTTTCGACTGAAATGACTACCTTTACAAAAACGACTTGTAATCTATATTTCCGACTATAAACTGATACTTTTTCTATTTAGATTCATAAACTTAAGTTCAATATAAAATCATAGCAACTTGAATCACTCAAAACGGATTTAAAACGAAGAAGTTATGGGTAAAAGAAGATTGGATAATTTTTCTTGTTGTAGCTACGTGAAAATTGGTAACAAATCTATATTAATCATATCCTAGCTAACTCATATTGTATTATACATGTATTCTAATATATTATGTAATCTTGGAATGCCATAGACACGAATATAATGTTTTGACATATCATATCGACCCATATATATATATATATATATATATATATATATATATATATATATATATATTTCGGAACAACTATAGACAATCTATATGCAGTAATGTTGGAGTTAGCTATACAGGGTTGAGGTTGATTCCAAAATATTATATATACTTTGAGTTGTGATCTAGCCTGAGGCTTGTATACACGAGGTCGTGGATTGATTCAAGATAATATATATTGCTTTATTTTCTGTACATCTAACTGTGGACAACTAGTTGTAGGTTACTAACGAGGAGAGCTGACTTAATAAACTTAAAACAGCAAAACGTATTAAAAATGTTGTAAATATATTTTGAACATACTTTGATATATATGTACATATTTGTTATAGGTTCGTGAATCGACCAGTGGCCAAGTCTTACTTCCCGATGAAGTAAAAATCTGTGAAAGTGAGTTATAGTCCCACTTTTAAAATCTAATATTTTGGGATGAGAATACATGCAAATTTTATAAATGTTTTACGAAATAGACACAAGTAAATGAAACTACATTATATGGGTGAATGATCGAAGCCGAATATGCCCTTTTTTAGCTTGGTAGCCTAAGAATTTGACAACAGACCCCCAAATTGACGTGAATCCTAAAGATAGATCTATCGGGCCCAACAAGCCCCATTCTGGAATTTGGAATGCTTTAGTACTTCGATTTTATCATGTCCGATGGGTGTCCCGGAATGATGCGATATTCTATATGCATCTTATTAATGTCTGTTACAAGGTGTTCACCATATGAATGAATTTTATCTCTATGTATGGGATGTATATTGAAATATGAAATCTTGTGGTCTATTATTATGATTTGATACTATATAGGTTAAACCTATAACTCACCAACATTTTTGTTGATGTTTTAACTATATTTATTCTCAGGTGATTATTAAGAGCTTCCGCTGTTGCATACTAAAATAAGGACAAGATTTGGAGTCCATACTTGTATGATATTGTGTAAAAACTGCATTCAAGAAACTTATTTTTGATGTAATATATTCTTATTGTAAACCGTTATATAATGGTCGTGTGTAAATGGTATATTTTAGATTATCATTATTTGATAATTTACGTAATGCTTTTTAAACCTTTATCGATAAAATAAAGGTTATGGTTGTTTTAAAAATGAATGCAGTCTTTGAAAAACGTCTCATATAGAGGTCAAAACCTCGCGACGAAATCAATTAATATGGAACGTTTATAATCAATATGAACGGGACATTTCATGTATGACATTTATCTCTTAGAATTATGATCTTTCATTCTAAAATTCTGAAAAGCACTCAGTCTACAAATCAATAATCTGAATGTTGAAAAAGCTTAATGAAGCAGCAGAAACCGTAGACAACCTTAAACGACCTTAATCATCGGAAGTTTGATGACAAAGAATAGTATGTTGGAAAAACTCAGAAAAGTTGGAACTGGAAAACGGATTGAGCTAACCACGAAGGAGACCAAGGACAAATACAAGAACCATAATCTATATTCAAAGAATCCAGGTAATTCTGGATCCGTTGAAATCTTTAGAGAATATCTTGCTCCGAAGTCATGTTAAAATCTTGCGGAAAATTTTTCTTCATCAACCTTCAAACTTGGAAATTCCAAAATATCATCATAAATATCTTTGATATTTCTGAGGATATTTTCATAAATATTCTCGTCCGAAATTATATACCTCTTTGTGTTTCCTGTGTTTCATTATATTGAAAACTTCTGTAAAATCTAAGTTTAATTTATGAATGAATTCTGGAGAAATGTAAAGAAATTGATGCATAAATTAGTATAATATAATGACACTTGATCAACATGATTATATTACAGTAAGTCATGCTGAGTTTCTAATGGAACGTGATGATTCACAGATCATAACATCATCATGTGCCATGTTACATAACTCTTTCATTCTGCTTAACTTCTGAACATATCAAGAAAGTATATTCTTGATAGTTATATTCTCAGTGATTCTGGTAATTTGACAAATCAAATCGTGCTATTACGTTCTTTCTTGTTTAGAACATTAAGTTCATTCGAAACTCCATACTTACGAATTCTGGACCATTACTCGCTTTACTAGAGGTCGGGTAGAGAATAAAAAGGCAAAGAGCTCCAAAATATAAGAGAAAATATAAAGCCCAATAACAACTCAGAAATTACAAACCATGGATATTAATATGAATAGCAATATAAAGACACGATATAACTAAGAATAGTATCACCCCTAGGTAAAAGTAGAAGTAAACATATTTTTCTGGTGGAAGATTGAAAAGAATGATGACAGAAATGATAATTAGAAAAATATCAAGGATTAGAATGGGATTAAGCATTTTCACAATCTTTTGGATGTATGAACTAAGAAAGAAAGTATAGGAATGGTGAAAAATTATGGAACGGAAAAAGTTTAATTTATAATGGAAATATCAGACGGAGTAATCGAGACAGATCACCGTATTTAATTATAAAAATCTTAATTTCCTTATTCGCTGAAGAATCAAATCTTTTAGATTTCGAAGATTTTCTTTATACCCCTTGAATTCTGGAATTCAACCGAGACAATGTCAAAACATAAGACGAATCTTATTTTCTGAATTCAACCATGACTACGTCAAAAGTTAAGACGAAAGTTTTCATTCTTTTATGACAGCTTCACTCGTACGCTTCACATAATCGAATCGTTTTATCTATATTAGTCAATAATGATAAAACTCATATGAGTCATGAAAACATTCTTATTGTTAGCCATGATGATCTCGATCAAATTTCGGGATGAAATTTATTTAACGAGTAGGTACTGTGACGACCCGAAAATTTTCGACCAAATTTAAACTTAACCTTTATATGGTTTCGACACGATAAGCAAAGTCTATTAAATTGAATTTTAAAATTTTTGAACTAGTTTATGAAATCATTTGACCTTTAACTATTCCCGACGATTCACGAACAACTATTTGTAAATAGATATGTGTGTGTATATACATATATATATAGAAATATAAATAATAATTGAAAATATAATTTGAAATATTATATGTTGTTGTTATTAAAATTAAATTTGTAAAATAAAATAAAAATATGATATTATGAAAATTATTATTTAAAACACATACATATAAATAAAATATATAGAATATACATTTTATGATTTCGAAGTTATTTAGTAAACGACGGTAACGCTCAATTGTAATTCGATTGATAGTAAAATAGTTAAAAAGGAACTTATGTGATTTTAATATAACAGTGATCCGAAAATGAGTTCTATAAATTTTAGGCTTACTAACAATGTATTTAGGATCTAGTTATTAAATTTTAGGACTTTTTATATTTTACCCAGAAATGAGAGGGACAGTTGATGTAATATTTATTTAACAAATTAAGGATCAAATTTTATACCATAATGACCAAAATAAATAAATGGTCTTAATTTAAAAATTTGAGATTTTTAGGAACACTTTTATATTTCAACTGTTTAGCAATGGACACGAAATAATATCCGTAATATTGGACGTCGCTGGCTTAACTATTTTCTCTACATTCCATCACATGTGACTTCATATTACTTTTATATATTATTATTAATATAATATTTAATCTATTATAGACTTTGAAAAAGGGACATATAATGGAGAATTATTTGAACCACTTGTTTCAATTTCACTGCACTACTAATCGAACTTTTGTTAATTGATACATGATTGATATTTAATACTGTATGTGGTTGACTCCTTTTCCTCCTAATCATTTATCCTACCGAGTATATATCTATATACATAATTACATATGTAAAACAATGCATATAGAACACACACATACCCTAACTCACTTCTTTCTCTCCTTTCTTCTTCTCTTAAATATATCGAGCTCCCATGATCACATTCCACCTTTGGCTTGCACCACCTTACCATCGTGTCGCCACCAATCCCGAATACTCTCAACTGCCACCACTATAAACAACCCGGTCACCATAAACCACCATCATCATAAATCGTCACTCTCGCTTGTTCTCGTACTATTGATCGACAACATACAAACACCAACCTACAACTTCCACCACTCCATCACCACCTTTCACAAACCTTCACCACCCTCGTCATCTCCATCTTTCCTCTTTCTCTTTCTTTCATTCCTGTTTTAATCGTAACCGAACACCCCACTTTCCAACACCATTAAAGACCACCCCTAAGATTGATGTTTCTGTTTACAACCATACTCATCACCATCCTTTCACTGTTGTTGTTTTGTCGGCCACCTTCCATTGAACAACCCAATCATCACTAGCCATACAATCCATTTTCCTGTTGCTCGAGCCAATTGGTAATCTATTTTTTTTTTGTTAAACCACGATTTCATTAAAGATTTAAGAATTTTATAGTGTTATAATGTTGATAAGTGATAAGAGATAAAGTATGATAGTGGACCTTTTACTTTATCAAATTCCCAACTCATTATGTCGTGAAAATTGTAATGAATTAAAGAAACCCACAAGCACAACCCCACATATAATTATATTAATTATAAGGATTGAAAGAAGGATACGTAAAAGACTAGGATAAGAGTGTAATAGGTTGTGTAGATAAAAATGATTTAAATGGATTAGAAGATGATGATCATGGATTAAGATAATATTAGAGGTGAATGGATAATGATCTAAAAATTATGATATACGATGTATATTAATAATGATGATGGTAACAAGTTTTAATCCCAAAAGCTCAAACAGTGGTTGTTTGACTCTGTTTCGAAGTCTATTCCTGCTACAGCTTCTTATATTTTTTTTTTTCTTTTCTTCTCCTTTTTCTATTTACAAAGACAGAAGGTTACGATGATATGCTATGGTGATGAGTGGTGATAATTAGCAAGGATGATTATGATAATGATAGCAAAAATAAGATTATAATGATGGTAACCAAAGGTTACATGATGATGATGATTGTGATTCTGTGACGAGTTTTTGATAACGATGTTGGAGGTGATGACTAGCGTGATGTATGATGACGATAAGATGATAAACAGTGAAGTTAATAATCGTGAGTCTATGTTGATCGAAATGATGGTGGAGCTGTTGGGTGATGAATAAGGATGATAATATTAAACACAAGTGTTGATGATGATAGTTAGTTTATTAAGATGATGATTTTTGTTATTGATGAATAACTTGGGTTTTGTATTAGAGGAAGAAGAAGAAATAAAAATAAACGGGTTATATTTTGTTTGGGTGACATTAATCCCAGAAGAACAGTAATAGAGGGATGGTCCATGGGTGTGTTGAGGTGACAAGAGGTCATGGGTTCGAACCCAGACCACTACAATATTTTTTAATTATCAAGAGAAGCTGTAGTGCTGAAAGCTTGGGTTTGTTGGGCATGTCCTTGATTATGGGTTATTCGGATATTGAACTAAAAGTGGACAGAAACGTTAGGCTGAAATAGTTTGCCCCAGATTAATAGAAATGGATTCAATTAATCAAGCATGTGGATCTAGTTGTAATTGGGTTTCGTTTATTGGGTTAATTAGAGTTAGGCTGCATATAAAATCAGAAAAACAAGATGGCTCAAGTGGTTTGGAGTGTGATTTCTAAGCGAGAGATCTCGGGTTTGAGCCCGGGCAAAGGCGTCTATTTTATCTTTAAAGGCTTGTTACTTGAGGTAGTATTTTTAATATTATTATTATTATTATTAGTATTATTATTATTATTATTATTATTATTATTATTATTATTATTATTAGTTATTTATTATTATTATTATTATTATTATTAGCATTATTAATACAACATATATTACTTACAAAAATTTATCTAACACATATATAATATCTATGTTAATATTACAAACTATTTTGTTTTCAAAATAAAATATTATTATTAATTAAATTACATATAAGATATACATATTTTTAATATAACATTATATATAAATTTTAATATATCATATATGTTTTACTTAAAATACTTTAATAAGAATCCGACGTATATAAATATGAACTATGTAATTAAAATATATAAAGTAGATATAATTAATATACTTATTTAGGGTAACATATAAATCATTAATAAAACTAGTATATCAATAATATCAACTTGTTTAAATGTTATTATATGTTTTAATAAATATATGAATGATATAGGTTCGTGAATCTGAGGCCAACCCTGCATTGTTCAATGTCGTTATATGTATTTTTACTACAAAATACAGTGTTGTGAGTTTCATTACTCCCTTTTTAAATGCTTTTGCAATATATATTTTTGGGACTGAGAATACATGCGCTTTTATAACTGTTTTACAAAATAGACACAAGTAATTGAAAATACATTATATGGGTGAATGATCGAAGCCGAATATGCCCCTTTTGCTTGGTAACCTAAGAATTAGTAAACTAATCTACTGATTGACGCGAATCCTAAAGATAGATCTATTGGGCCTAACGAACCCCATCCAAAGTACCGGATGCTTTAGTACTTCGAATTCGTTTTTATCATGTCCGAAGGATTTCCTAGAATGATAGGGGATATTCTTATATGCATCTTGTTAATGTCGGTTACCAAGTGTTCACCATATGAATGATTTTTGTCTCTATGCATGGGAAGTATATTTATGAGAAATGAAAATGAAAATCTTGTGGTCTATTAAAAATGATGGAAATGAATATTTATGATAAACTAATGAACTCACCAACCTTTTGGTTGACACTTGAAAGCATGTTTATTCTCAGGTATGAAAGAAATCTTCTGCTGTGCATTTTCTCATTTTAGAGATATTACTTGGAGTCATTCATGACATATTTTAAAGGACGTTGCATTCGAGTCATTGAGTTCATCAAGATTATTATTAAGTCAATTATAGTTGGATATATTATGAAATGGTATGCATGACCTCAACTTTCGATGAAATGAAAGTTTGTCTTTTAAAAACGAATGCAATGATTGTAAAATGTACCATATAGAGGTCAAGTAACTCGCGATGTAACCAAATGTAATGTATTCGCCCAGATGGATTAGGACGGGTCCTTTCAGTTGGTATCAGAGCGGTGGTCTTAGTGAACCAGGTCTTGCATTAGTGTGTCTAACTGATAGTTGTTTAGATGCATTAGTAGGTCTGGACTTCGACCGTGTCTGCATGTCAAACATTTTGCTTATCATTTCATGTCGAAAATTACCTGCTTATCATCCTTAGGAAATTACCTGCGTATCATTCTTAGTCTAGACATGTCTTACTACCTCAATTACATATACAGTGTATAGATAAATTCATATCTTAGCGTATCTGTTATAGTTACCTTTGCCTGACAGCTTCCGTAGATTCCTCCGTAACTTATGGGATTTTAGTATTATATATGCATATGTAAAGTATGTATTGTAGGGTACTAATCTATATCCTATAATCTATTTCTTATCGAAAATCCTTCATCTGATCATACTAGATGAATCTCTCAACCAGTTCGAATTCCTCGGATTTCGACAGCTATTTCGATATGGAGTTTCACCTAAGCTCCGGAAGCAGTGTCACCAGAATGAATCAGCCAATCAGCCATCCCCAATTCATCTGATGGGTTCGTAGTCTACTTAATCATTGGAGACAAGAAGAAGGTGATCATTTCCGTCAACCGAATTCACCTCTTGGTGAAGAACCTGAAGCACTTACCGGCGAACCTATCTGCAACACCATTTTCACCCTCATTTCATGAATATCTCGCCACGATTATATTCTATCCACAATTCTAAACCTTATTCTTCCACTCGTTCTGACCCCCCGGAATAATAGAAGAAGTCAACGAACTTAGCACTCGAGTAATCAATTTGGAGAATATGGTGCAAAATTTACCAGCTTCAGCAACACCACCGGCACTAACAGTACCATCAGTAACAGCACCAGTACCATCAACAATCCATGCCTCAACATCTCATTCTGTACCTCGAGTATAATCACCGTTCTATGTATCGATCTACATCAATTATCTTCGTTCTTCATGGCGATATGTAATCTCTAATGTCTTAGAGATTATTTATTATAGCTCAAACCAAAAAGCAAATGAGATTAATATCATATTAACTCATTAAATCCATGATTACATTTGAAGAAAATATATATGAATATCTGAAGTTTGATTACTTCTTTCTTGATGACTTCTTAAATCATAGAGTTTACCCTTCTTTGCCTCCGAACTGAAGGTTTGAAATCATCTTCCATGAAGATCTTATGGGTGCAATAGTTGGGGCTAATCCTTTTAAGCAATTGCCTTCTTATGTGATTTCAATACTTGAATCAATTTCGCCTTCTCTTGTAGCGTGAGGTCTTTCGAGATGATTGCAGGGAGTTGCGAGTCTCCTTCTAAGAATGCATACTCCAGATTGCCGGGTAACTTCTTTAACTCCAATTCCGGAGGTTCCTCGATAGATGGCTTCATCCTAGCTATCTCCTTTTAGTCTAACGAGTCATACTTCTCCTGGAATTCTGATTCTTTGATAACGGTCACTGATGCTATATGTTCTTTATTTCTAGAAATTGTCCTTCTTAATGCTTCCTCTTCAGAAACATCTTCTTTATTTTTGAAGGTAGGTTCGAGAAACTCCTCACAGTCCTCCTTTGACTGGGGTTACTGATGTACCGGAATGAAGTCTATTTCTTCATTCAGTCTTCTCTTTAGTAGAGGTAAAGGAATGCCTTGTCCCAGCGGTGCTATTTAAATAGTCTTGCCAAGAAAGTTACTTTTAGAGAGGGGAGATATGTTTTGACTAATGTCTATGGCTGAATGGTTGTCGAGATTTCCTTTAGGAGGTGTAAATAACAGATCCTTAGAAATTTGATCTTGACTACATATAGCTATAGTCTCTTCCAGGTATTCGTTGATGAGTTCTTGAAACGAATCAGAGAGATTCACATCTTCTTCTTTAGGATGGTTCATGAGGCGATCAACATTGAATGTGATTTCTTCTCCTCCAACCCTTAATTTCAATGACTTCTCGTGAACGTCAATTATGACCTTGCCAGTATTTAGGAATGGTCTTCCAAGAATGAGTGGGACCTTCGTGTCTTCCTCAATATCCATAATGACAAAATCAATAGGAAACGTGAATTTATCCACTCTAACTAGGACATCTTCAGCTATTCCCCAAGGAATCTTAACTGATCTGTCCGCGAGTTGGATAGTCATTCTGGTAGGCCTTAAGTCATTTAATCCTAGCTTTTTGAATAACGAATAGGGAATTAGGTTTACACTGGCTCCTAAGTCTGCTAATGTGACGACCCGGAAATTTTCGACTAAATTTAAACTTAAATAATTATATGTTTCCGATACGATAAGCAAAGTTTGTAATGTTGAGTCTTAAGATTTTTGAAACTATTTACATTGATTCATTTAACCTCAGACTATGCCCAACGATTCACGAACAATTAATTGTAAATAGATATGTGTGTATGTATATATAAATAATAACTCGAAGTATTATATGTTGTTGTTATTAAAAATAAAATAAAATAAAAAATAGGAAAATACAATGATTATTATTTAAAACATAACTATATATAAATAAAGTATATTAAAAAGAATTATTAAATGATTGAAACACTCGTTTGATGTTTTCGTTTAATATTAAGCAAGTTAAATACAAATATATATGATTTTAAAAAAACTAATCAGTGATGTGTAGAGTTAGTTAAATTCTTATAGGATATTTGATTCTTATCTTAGTATTAATATTTTATATATACTCATAGATGCATCATATTCCATCCCACCATCTACACCCATTTGAGTTCCAATTTGTTCTTGTCCAAATCAATTAACACCTCACTTTTCACTTGTTTTTAACAATTGATATCCCACACGCACTGTGTTCTAATCGAATTCCTTTATCATTAATCACATAAATCAAATAAACACTATATCCATATAACTACAACTTATCACAATCTTATTTTTTTTTTATCATCTTTTGAGTTCCTGGCTACCACTTTCTTTGTGATCTTGCACACAACACCACCACTTGTAAATATTTAACTCTACTATCTACCTCTATCTAATGTTATCAATATATTTCTATATTTATCCATATATCCTATAGATATATATATTCTTATTTCCCTTGATGATTGACACCCCTAGTACCCCACCCACTAATATTGTTCCTCCTTTATATTCTTGATCGATCACAACATACATACACAAACAAACTTATATGCTATTTTTTCTTCATTCTATTATAAGTTACAATCAATTTAAAGATACCAACTCCACTACTTTATCTAATTATATATATATACAATTGCATTGTAGAGGAATAAACACACACACACACACACTAACCTATTCATATTACTACTTCTTCTTCGTGATGCACAACCTCAACACCATCGTGAACAACCACCAGTCACTCTAAACCACCTTTTCTCTCTTGCCCAGCCATCGAAGACCACCATCACAATACACCATCATCCATCACCTCCTGTACTTGCTTGATTCATTATTTTCCTTGTCATCAACCATTCACCTCACCATTTTTTCTTCTTTTGAGCTATTTGAGTCACCCTATAAACACCACCATCTCAAAATTTCTGCTGCTACATCTGTACTTCTGTTTTAGTTCCAACCTAGTAACCAACATCCCTACCTGGAACCTGGTAACAAACATGTAAACAACAAACCTTTTATTACCATTGTCACTTCGAACAAGCCACTGCTTGTTCTTCCTGTTTTAGTTTCAATCGTCATCCAAACAATCACCTTCAACCGTTGTGTTTCATCAAACAACCGCCACTCTATAACCATCATCTGCCTTCTATCTGTACCAAATATTGACAACACATATCTCTTGTATATATATACACAAGATTTAAATAAAAACCCACCACTTTTATTGACATTATTCGATCATCAATTATGTACCATAGAATCCATTGACTTTTCTATTTTTTTTTCCAAGCTACAAACGAAAACCAAATAAACTTACATCATCGTGATGCTACTACCCCCTTCCTGCATTCCCTTCTGTTTTCCTATTACAACAACAAATAATGATAATTAAATTGTTGCTGTTATTATCGCTGCTACCACTCTGTCTGATTGCACCTATCACTACGAAACACCACCATCACAAACCTTTGCTATCAGGTATTGTTACTAATTGGCCTATAACTCCTACTACCAAATAACCGTTTCTGTTCTCATTCATTACTGTTGTGTTCAAACAATTTAAAGATATATGTATGTATATATTTAAATAAATAATTAAATAAATAAAAGAGCCCTAATTACCTGCTGGAATCCCTGTTACTACACGATGCGATGTTTAATCTTCATGCCTAATTTGAACAGACAACAATGAACACCAGCTATTGCTTCGATTTATCTGTTGAAATGTGATAACGATGATGAAAAGGACTGATGATGATGATTGGATGAAGATGATGATGAATCAATGATCTACTGTATTTCTATGATGGCTGATTGATGTATTGATTTATGATGAATCGAAGATCCTCTGAATTGGGTTTTCTTCCCTGCGTATTTTGCTGTTTCGATCTGTTTTGGGGAGAGAAACAACCGTGGGATTTATTTATTTATTAGGTACTCCGTATAATTATAATTATTATTATTATTATTATTATTATTATTATTATTTATTGTTATTATTACTATGTGGATTATTATTATTGATATCAAGATTTTTATTATTATCATTGATATAATTTACATTATTATCATTTATATAAGTATTATCATTATTATAATAATAATTATTAGTAGTATTATTATTATTGTTGATAATATTATTTTCATTATTATTAAAAGTATTTTTATTAAAATGAGTAAAAATTATCATTTAAAATTATCATCATTATTAAAATTATCATTAATATTATAAGAATCATTTTTATTATTAAAATTATCATTATGATTAGAATTATCATTAAAGGTATCATTTTTTTATATTATCATTATTATTATTATTAATTTTATCATTTTTAATAATACTATCATTATTATAATAATAATTATTATTATTATTATTATTATTATTATTATTATTATTATTATTATTATTATTATTATTATTAATATTGTTAGTATTATTATTATTATTATTTTCAAATCTAAACATTATTATTATCATTATATTATTTTTATTATAATTACTATTTTTACAAACAAAAGTTAATTATATAAAGATATATATATCTATTACGTATATCATAAGTATACTAATAATAAGATTTTTAATATATTAACAAATATAATATTATTTATATCACTAATAACAATATATAAACTTGTTCAATTACGGTTATATGTTTTAATATATATACTTGATATAGGTTCGTGAATCCGAGGCCAACCCTGCGTTGTTCAATTGTTCAATATAATCATTTGTATTTTTACTACAAAATACATTAGGTGAGTTTCATTATTCCCTTTTTATATACATTTTTGGGCTGAGAATACATGCAAATACTTTATTAACTGTTTTACAATATTTATATGTGTGAGTTTCATTTGCTCCCTTTTTAAATGCTTTTACAATATATATTTTTGGGACTGAGAATACATGCGCTGCTTTTATAAATGATTTACGAAATAGACATAAGTGATTGAAACTACATTCTATGGTTGGATTATTAAATCGAATATGCCCCTTATTAAGTCTGGTAATCTAAGAATTAGGGAACAGACACCCTAATTGACGCGAATCCTAAAGATAGATCTATCAGGCCCAACAAGCCCCATCCAAAGTACCGGATACTTTAGTACTTCGAAATTAATATCATGTCCGAAGGAAGATCCCGGAATGATGGGGATATTCTTATATGCATATTGTGAATGTCGGTTACCAGGTGTTCAATCCATATGAATGATTTTTGTCTATATGCTTGGGACGTATGTTTATGATAAATGGAAATATGACATCTTGTGGTCTATTAAAGTTATGAAATGATTATTTATGATAAACTAATGAACTCACCAACCTTTTGGTTGACACTTTAAAACATGTTTATTCTCGGGTATGAAAGAAATCTTCCGCTGTGCATTTGCTCATCTTAGAGATATTACTTGGAGTCATTCATGACATATTTCAAAAGACGTTGCATTCGAGTCGTTGAGTTCATCAAGATTAATATTAAGTCAATTATAGTTAGATATATTATGAAATGATATGCATGCCGTCAACTTTTGATGAAATGAAATATTGTCTTTTCAAAAACGAATGCAATGTTTGTAAAATGTATCATATAGAGGTCAAGTACCTTACGATGTAATCAACTATTGTGAATCGTTTATAATTGATACGGATTTCATCCGGATGGATTAGGACGGGTCTCTACAGTTGGTATCAGAGCGGTGGTCTTAGCGAACCGGGTCTTGCATTAGTGTGTCTAACTGATAGTCGTTAGGATGCATTAGTGAGTCTGGACTTCGACTGTGTCTGCATGTCAAAAGTTTTGCTTATCATTTCGTGTCAAAAATTACCTGCTTATCATTCTTAGAGAATCACTTGCTTATCATCCTTAGTCTAGACACATCTTATTGCATTGATTGCATGATTAGTGTATAGACAAAATTCATATCTTAGCATATATGCTAATTCATATCTTAGCATATCTGTTGTTGTTACCTTTGCCTGACAGCTTCCGTAGATTCCTCCGTAACTTATGGGATTTTAGTGTTATATATGCATATGTAAATTATGTATTGCAAGGTACTAATCTAAATTCTATAATCTATTTTTTATTGAAAATTCTTCAACTGATTGTACGAGATGAATCCTTCAACCAGTTCGAGTCCCTCGAATTCCGATAGCTATTCCGATAGTTATTCCGACAGCTATTCCGACGTGGACGTTCACCTAAGCTCCGAAAGCAGCGTCACCAGAATGAATCAACCATCCCCAATTCATTTTATGAGTTCGTAGTCGACGTAATCAATGGAGACAAGAAGAAGACGATACTTTCCATCAACCAAATTTCCCTCCTAGTGATGAACCTGAAGCACTCACCGGCGAACCAATCCGAAACACCATTTTCACCCTCATTTCCCGAATATCTCGCCATGATAATATACTATCTCAAATTCAAAACCTTATACATCCGCTCGTTCCGACCGACAATTATCCCGGAGTAATAGAAGAAGTCAACGAGCTTCGCACACGAGTTGTAGTCTGAAAAATATGGTGCAAAATGTACCAGCTTCAGCAACATTACCAGCACCAACAGTACCACCACCAACAACATCCATATCCCACACCTCAACATCACAATCTGTTCCACGAACATCAACATCATACGCACCATGGATACTAAGAAGTACCAACGGCAATTAACAATGAAGTATTGAACCATAACTTCATTAATATTCTGCGAAGAATATGTGGATCCTAATAGTTTTAGAGATTACTTATTCTAGCCCAAACCGAAAAGCAAATGAGATTAATATCATATTAACTCATTAAATCCATGATTACATCTGAAGAAAATATATATGTATATATGTTTTCATAAAGATTATAATTAAAAATTCATTTGTACAAACTGTTAACGATGAAAATATTTTAACGGGTAGGTAATACCCGAGGAATATTTAAGATTTCACATTAATAAGTTACATTGTACATTCTTCAAATCTAATTCAACAGTCATTTCCTATCCTACTTACATCCACAGATAAATGAATCTGTTCACCACAGAATAACCATTTCCATTCAAATTTCATATTTGGATTTTGACCTATCAGAATCCAACAAGTGGCATAATGAAGAAAACATTCGACAAAATAAAATTTGTTAGAAACAAACAAATTAACTATGAGAAATTTTGTTAAGAATCCACGCTAACAAAATCCTAGCTAACTGTTAAAAGCTAAATGTGGACTAATTAACTGAGGACTACCAACAGTGGACAATTAAAAAATGAATTAAAATATTAATTATAACATATGAAACTAAACAATTCTTCAAGTTTGCCACTTGATTTTCATCTTAAACTTCATTAATATCTTGACGATTACAATCTGCGTTCAAACCTTTCATGATTCTTGAAAACACCTCAATCGAGAGGATGCACCAATGACACTTCATCTACAGAAGGAAAGATTTATGCATATAGTTATACACCTGAAAAACTCTCGGAAACGGAGTAAACGTTTAACACGTAGTTGTGCCAATTTCTTTAGTGTTATTATTACCCAAAATAACTCTGCAGTTCTTTTTCAAAATAGTCAATTTTGTCACAGATCCAGCAAGACAACTTCGACTTTTCATTCGAAACAACTTTATTATAACTTTGATATATATGCGTGCTCTTTTACCAGGGAACCTTTTATATTCCACCATATTACCAGCAGATGTACCAGCAACCTCGTCGCTCCTTGGTTTAAATCTCTCCGACAAATTCATATATTTATCTATTGAAGTCTCATCATATACTCATCCGCATCTTGTAACAAGAATTGCCATACCAATTACCGGAAATCAACAAATCGGTATTGTGAGTCTCGCAACGTTTCCACAACAACAGTAATATGTATCCATATAACATTTATCTCTTAGAACTATGATCTTCCATTCTGAAATTCTGAAAAGCACCCAGTCTACGAATCAATACTCGAAATGCTGAAAAAGTTGAATGAAACAACAAAAACGTAAACGACCTTAACAGTCAAAAGTTTGACGATAAGGAATAGTATGTTGGCAAGCTCAGAAATGTTGGAACTGGAAAACGGATTGAGCTAACTACGAAGGAGTCTCTGAATAAATCACAAGGACTAAACTTGTACATTAAGAATCCTGATGATTCTGTTTCTGATGAAATCTTTAGCGAATACCTTGCTTCTGACTCCAAACTCTTGCGGGTAAATTTTCTTCACCATCCTTCGATATTAGAAATTCCAAGATATCATCGTATCTTTCATTATAAATATCCTCCATATTTCTGAAGATATTTTGATAACTATTTTTATCTGAAATTATTAATCTCTTAGTGCTATCAGTGTTACATCATATAGAAACTGTTAGTTTCTATATTCTGTAAACTTTCAAGCTTAAAATATGAATGTTATTGAAGTAATGTTGGGAACTGATGCATGAGTTAGTATAATATAATGACACTTGATCAATGTGATTATATTACATTAAGTTATGCTGAGTTTTAATGGGACGTGATGATTCACAGATCATAACGTCATCATGTGCCATGTTACACGACTCTTACATTCTATCTAATTTATAAACAAATCAAACACATATTTTCTTGATAGTTCTATCTTTTCTCTTGAATTCAGGTAATTTGACAAATCAAATCGTGCTACTACCTTTCCTTTCTACCTTGTATATTATGATAATTCGAAACTCCATACCTACGAACTCTGGACCATTACTTGCGAAAAGAAAACAAAAGCATGAAGCTCCGAAATAGAAAGGGGGTATAAATCGCAGCAAATAAGAGAGAGCATTAACTGTGAATGACAATGATTATAGAAGACGGAAGCAGGAGCTCCAAAATATAAGAGAAAATATAAAGCTCAATAACCACACGGAGGTTACAAATCGTAGATATTAATACGAATAGTAATATAAAGACACGGTAGAATTAATAATAGTATCATCCCAAGGTAATAGTAGAAGTAAACAAATTCTGCTGGTGGAAGATTAAAAAAAAAAAGAAGGATGACAGAAAGGATAATTAGGAAAATATCAATGATTAGAACTGGATGAAGCAATTTCAAAATCTTTTAGAAGTAAGAACTAAGAAATAAAGTATAGGAATGGTGAAAACTAATGGAACGGAAAAGGTAGAATTTATAGTGGAAATACCAGACAGAGTAATCGAGACAGATCACCGTATTTAATTATAGAGATCTTAATTCGCCAAAGAATCAAATCTTTTAAATTTCGAAGATTTTCTTTACATTCCTTGAATTCCGAAATTCAACTAAGACAACGTCAAAGGTTAAGACGCACCTTATTTTCTAAAATCAACCGTGACTAGTCAAAAGTTATGATTGAAATTTGTCTTTCTCATTTCACTCTTTCGTGATAGCTTCACTCGTACTCTTCGAGTAATCGAAATATCCTATCTATATTACTCACTGGTAATAAAACTCTATTTACCAGCTTTTATGAGTCATGAAAACATTTTTATTGTTAGCCATGACCACCTCACTCAAATTTCGGGACGAAATTTCTTTAACGGGTAGGTACTGTGACGATCCGGAAATTTTCGACTAAATTTAAACTTAAATCATTATATGTTTCCGATACGATAAGCAAAGTTTGTAATGTTGAGTCTTAAGATTTTTGAAACTATTTACATTGATTCATTTAACCTCAGACTATGCCCAATGATTCACGAACAATTAATTGTAAATAGATATGTGTGTATGTATATATAAATAATAATTCGAAGTATTATATGTTGTTGTTATTAAAAATAAAATAAAATAAAAAATAGGAAAATATAATGATTATTATTTAAAACACAACTATATATAAATAAAGTATATTAAAAAGAATTATTAAATGATTGAAACACTTGTTTAATGTTTTCGTTTAATATTAAGCAAGTTAAATACAAATATATATGATTTTAAAAAAACTAATTAGTGATGTGTAGAGTTAGTTAAATTCTTATAGGATATTTGATTCTTATCTTAGTATTAATATTTTATATATACTCATAGATGCATCATATTCCATCCCACCATCTACACCCATTTGAGTTCCAATTTGTTCTTGTCCAAATCAATTAACACCTCACTTTTCACTTGTTTTTAACAATTGATATCCCACACGCACTGTGTTCTAATCGAATTCCTTTATCATTAATCACATAAATCAAATAAACACTATATCCATATACCTACAACTTATCACAATCAATTTTTTTATCATCTTTTGAGTTCCTGGCTACCACTTTCTTTGTGATCTTACACACAACACCACCACTTGGTAAATATTTAACTATACTATCTACCTCTATCTAACATTATAAATATATATCTATATTTATCCATATATCTTATAGATATATATATATATATATACTTATTTCCCTTGATGATTGACACCCCTAGTACCCCACCCACTAATATTGTTCCTCCTTTATATTCTTGATCGATCACAACATACATACACAAACAAACTTATATGCTATTTTTTTCTTCATTCTGTTATAATTTACAATCACTTTAAAGATACCAACTCCACTACTTTATCTAATTATATACATATACAATTGCATTGCAGAGGAATAAAAACACACACACACACTAACCTATTCCTATTACTACTTCTTCTTCATGATGCACAACCTCAACACCATTGTGAACAACCGCCAGTTACTCTAAACCACCTTTTCTCTCTTGCCCAGCCATCGAAGACCACCATCACAATACACCATCATCCATCACCTCCTGTACTTGCTTGATTCATTATTTTCCTTATCATCAACCATTTACCTCACCATTTTTTCTTCTTTTGAGCTATTTGAGTCACCCTATAAACACCACCATCTCAAAATTTCTGCTGCTACATCTGTACTTCTGTTTTAGTTCAAACCCAGCAACCAACATCCCTACCTGCAACCTGGTAACAAACATGTAAACAACAAACCTTTTATTACCATTGTCACTTCGAACAAGCCACTGCTTGTTCTTCCTGTTTCAGTTTCAATCGTCATCCAAACAACCACCTTCAACCGTTGTGTTTCATCAAACAACCGCCACTCTATAACCATCATCTGCCTTCTATCTATACCAAATATTGACAACACATATCTCTTGTATATATATACACAAGATTTAAATAAAAACCCACCACTTTTATTGACATTATTCGATCATCAATTAAGTACCATAGAATCCATTGACTTTTCTAGTTTTTTTTTTGCCAAGCTACAAACGAAAACCAAATAAACTTACATCATCGTGATGCTACTGCCCCCTTCCTGCATTCCCTTCTGTTTTCCTATTACAACAACGAATAATGATAATTAAATTGTTGCTGTTATTATCGCTGCTACCACTCTGTCTGATTGCACCTATCACTACGTAACACCACCATCACAAACCTTTGCTATCAGGTATTGTTACTAATTGGCCTATAACTCCTACTACCAAATAACTGTTTCTGTTCTCATTCATTACTATTGTGTTCAAACAATTTAAAGATATATGTATGTATATATTTAAATAAATAATTAAATAAATAAAAGAGCCCTAATTACCTGTTTGATCGATGACTAGATCAATTTTATGATCGATTGATGGCGATTTAATGCAATCCCTGTTACTACACGATGTGATGTTTAATCTTCATACCTAATTTGAACAGACACCAACGAACACCAACTATTGCTTCGATTTGTCTGTTGATATGTGATAACGATGATGAATAGGACTGATGATGATGATTGGACGAAGATGATGATGAATCAATGATCTATTGTATTTCGATGATGGTTGATTGATGTATTGATCTATGATGAATCAAAGATCCTCTGAATTGGGTTTTCTTCCCTGTGTATTTTGCTGTTTCGATCTGTTTTGGGGAGAGAAACAACCGTGGGATTTATTTATTTATTAGGTACTCCGTATAATTATAATTATTATCATTATTATAATAATAATAATAATTATTATTATTATTATTATTATTATTATTATTATTATTATTATTATTATTATTATTATTATTATTATTATTATTATTATTATTATTATTATTTATTGTTATTATTACTATGTGGATTATTATTATTGATATCAAGATTTTTATTATTATCATTAATATAGTTTACATTATTATCAATTATATAAGTATTATCATTATTATAATAATTATTATTATTAGTATTATTATTATTGTTGATAATATTATTTTCATTATTGTTAAAAGTGTTTTTAATAAAATGAGTAAAAATTATCATTTAAAATTATCATCATTATTAAAATTATCATTAATATTATAAGAATCATTTTTTTTATTATTAAAATTATCATTATGATTAGAATTATCATTAAAGGTATCATTTTTTTATATTATCATTATTATTATTATTATTATTATTATTATTATTAATTTTATCATTTTAATATACTATCATTATTATAATTATTATTATTATTATTATTATTATTATTATTATTATTATTATTATTATTATTATTATTCATATTGTTAGTATTATTATTATTATTATTTTCAAATCTAAACATTATTATTATCATTATATTATTTTTATTATAATTACTATTTTTACAAACAAAAGTTAATTATATAAAGATATATATCTATTATGTATATCATAAGTATACTAATAATAAGATTTTTAATATATTAACAAATATAATATTATTTATATCACTAATAACAATATATAAACTTGTTCAATTATGGTTATATGTTTTAATATATATACTTGATATAGGTTCGTGAATCCGAGGCCAACCCTGCGTTGTTCAATTGTTCAATATAATCATATGTATTTTTACTACAAAATACATTAGGCGAGTTTCATTATTCCCTTTTTATATACATTTTTGGACTGAGAATACATGCAAATACTTTATTAACTATTTTACAATATTTATATGTGTGAGTTTCATTTGCTCCCTTTTTAAATGCTTTTGCAATATATATTTTTGGGACTGAGAATACATGCGCTGCTTTTATAAATGATTTACAAAATAGACACAAGTGATCGAAACTACATTCTATGGTTGGATTATTAAATCGAATATGCCCCTTATTAAGTCTGGTAATCTAAGAATTAGGGAACAGACACCCTAATTGACGCGAATCCTAAAGATAGATATATCGGGCCCAACAAGCCCCATCCAAAGTACCGAATTCTTTAGTACTTCGAAATTAATATCATGTCCGAAGGAGGATCCCGGAATGATGGGGATATTCTTATATGCATATTGTAAATGTCGGTTACCAGGTGTTCAATCCATATGAATGATTTTTGTCTCTATGCATGGGACGTATGTTTATGAGAAATGAAAATATGAAATCTTGTGGTTTATTAAAGTTATGAAATGATTATTTATGATAAACTAATGAACTCACCAACCTTTTGGTTGACACTTTAAAGCATGTTTATACTCAGGTATGAAAGAAATCTTCCGTTGTGCATTTGCTCATCTTAGAGATATTACTTGGAGTCATTCATGACATATTTCAAAAGACGTTGCATTCGAGTTGTTGAGTTCATCAAGATTAATATTAAGTCAATTATAGTTAGATATATTATGAAATGGTATGCATGCCGTCAACTTTCGATGAAATGAAATATTGTCTTTTCAAAAATGATTGCAATGTTTGTAAAATGTATCATATAGAGGTCAAGTACCTCGCGATGTAATCAACTATTGCGAATCGTTTATAATCGATACGGATTTCGTTCGGATGGATTAGGACGGGTCTCTACAGCTAAAGCATTGCTAATTTGGACATCTTGCAGGTAGCAAGGTATCGTAAATCTTCCTTTATCTCGTAACTTAGGGGGAATTCCATGTTGTAACACTAACGAGCATTCTTCACTCAAGGGCAGGCTAACTATCTCTCTTAATCTCACTTTGTTTTAAAGCAGTTCTGTAACGACCCGACCTTTTTGACTTTTATTTATATTTATTACTATCCCGAAACTGCGTATTTGTGCGTACTGAACTAGATTATTTTTCTGGGATCATTAATTATATTAATTACCTTCGTTAATGCCTTACAACGTGTTTTTAAATATTTAGTTGCTTAACATGATCCTTGAATGCATTTACGACCGTTAGTGTCACTTATCATTTAAAACGAGCTACGTACTTGGTACACGTTAAACTTTTGTCATAATTGGAATATTATGACTATGTAAACTTAATTGTTATTTATTAATGACAATTACTTGGCTTTATGGTTCCTTAATCATGCTTAGTGCTTACTAATGCTTACTAGTTACCTTAATGGACTTCCATGGCCCAACCTACTCAACTTAGTGGACCACTTAATGGGTTAATTAGCCTATGTAATTAATAATTAGCCCATGAAATTAATGAGACAAGTATCATGCATGCTTGTGTACTAATACTTGCATTATGTCTCAAACCACCCAACAAACAAACACCACTTTGTACCACCACCATGGAACACACCATGCCACACCACATGAGGCCACAATGGTCCCCCCCTTTTGCTCCAAACCGTCGGCTACCAACCACCCTAACACCACCACTTTATTTTTTTTAAAAGCTTATTTCTCTCATTTGTATTTCATTTCAAACACACACACTTCTCTCTACTTTCTTACTCTAGTTTTTCTCTCAAATATATGAAGAACTTGTAAGTGTTCTTGATCTTCTTTTCTTCTTCCTATTCGTGATTCATCATCATTATCATCAAAGATTCATTTTTATAACTTGAATCTTCATAACTCTTGTAGATTCAAACTTTGTTTTGAAAAATGCAAGAACATGGCGGATTAAAGCTTTTTAGGTTTTAATCTTCTCTACTTATGTTAGATCTAAGTTCTATAACTTAAGATCTCTTTAATTATGTTAAAAGATCAAAACTCATGTTTATGATCTTCATGAAACTTGTAGATCCAACTATTTACTTTATGGATCTTCAAGAAAGTTTAAAATGCAAACTTACTAGCTTGAGGTTTCTACAAAAGGTTGTTAAGATCAAAGTTGTAGCTTATGATCTTCTTTAGTTTGTTGTAGCTTAGATTTGTGACTTGTATTTTCATGAAACAAAAGATACAAGCTTACTAGCTTGAGATCTAATAAGTGTTGTTAGGAATCTAAGCTCCCTAGCTTAGGGTTTCATTTTTGTGTTTGATCTAAGTTGTGTAACTTATGATCTTCTACTTTGTTTAATCAAAAGTTCATTTGATTATGTTCATCTTACTTTACAAGATCTAAGTTTCATAACTTATGGTTGTGTAAAAGTTGAAAGCCTAAGTGTTATGACTTCGGGTTTCACCAAGAACATGAGATCTAGAATTTGTAGTCTAAGGTCTTTAATATCTAGTTAAGATCTAAGCTCTCTAGCTTAAGGTCTTGCTTATTTAGTTTGATTCAAAGTTCATAGCTTAATAGAACTTGTGATTG
The DNA here is from genome assembly GCF_046630445.1 of Rutidosis leptorrhynchoides. Lineage (NCBI taxonomy): Eukaryota > Viridiplantae > Streptophyta > Magnoliopsida > Asterales > Asteraceae > Rutidosis > Rutidosis leptorrhynchoides. Next base: position 290,498,578 of record NC_092337.1, on the reverse strand, counting down.
TGTTGAAACTAGGAAATTGATGTAACTTTGGTTCATCATCTTGCTCAAACTCTTACATGAGTTGTATTTTGTTTTCTAGTCTTAACTTTGTGTGTTGATGGTTAAACCTTGGTTAAAGTGATGCTAAAACATCAAGAGTTGTACATTTGAAGCTTACACGCATCAAGGATGAGAACCGTGATGAGTATCAAACACCAAGAATCTCACCAGAGCACTTGCTTTCTGTTTTTCAAGGTCTGATCAGGTTCCTGAGTTTCTGGAAAAGTTGATTTCCAGATAGTTCGGTTCGAGTAGATGACCTTTCGTTTAGGCCTCGCCTAAATCCGATATACAGTTTAGGATTTATAGCCTTCCGAAAGTCACTACGCCTTGTAACGTTGTGCTGAAAAATTCTGACATACTCGCACTTAAACCGTCACCACGGTCAAACGAAGACGAGTTAGGTTCTGAAAATTTGTCAGAGATTAAAGGACTCACATACAGAGCTATGGCCACTGGCCTCATGTCATTTCAGTTTGTATAGAGGTCGTAGCAGCTGAACGAAGTCAGCCCTTGTTTTGGTCTCTATTCTTGATTGAAACTTACTTTACTTTTTATGTAAGATGATGAATGATGATGACACTTAATTTATTTACTTATAAACCTTTTGGGACGATTTACTGACTTAGTAACTTTCAAACTAGCTTGAGGTCCTTTCGGACCGACTTACTTTCTTACTTATCTCGTATCGACTTTTACTGCATTTATCACTGTGAGTTATAGCATCCCTTTTTACTTCAACAATTTTTGGGACTGAGAATACATGCGCTTTTTACGTTTTACTTACTAGGCATGAGTACTTAAACTTATTGTATGTGTGGGTTATATAACGGCATAAACTTTCCCCCTAGCTCGGTAACGTTTAGTCATTGGTTTTTGAACCGGTGAACGCGAATCTTAGATATGGATCCATAGGGTTTGACATCCTCACTCGGGCTAGTCGCGCTAGCATTTAACGGGTGTTTAATACTTCATAGACTTACGCACTCGCCAAGTGTTCTTTTAGGGAGTGATATTACATTAAGTTAGTTACCAAGTGCCCACGGATAAACATATACTTTTCATACTGTAGTGACCCGAACTTTTCCATATTTATATATATTAATTGAGATTGATATTTACATGATTAAATGTTTCCAACATGTTAAGCAATCAAACTTGTTAAGACTTGATTAATTGAAATATGTTTCATATAGACAATTGACCACCCAAGTTGAGCGGCGATTCACGAACGTTAAAACTTGTAAAAATGACATGACGATATATATATGGATATAAATATGGTTAACATGAGATTATGATAAGTAAGTATCTCCATAAGTATATTAACAATGAGTTATATACATATAAACAAGACTACTAACTTAAGGATTTCGAAACGAGACATATATGTAACGATTATCGTTGTAACGACATTTAAATGTATATATATCATATTAAGATATATTAATATATCATAATATCATGATAATATAATAATTTAACATCTCATTAGATATAATAAACAATGGGTTAACAACATTAATTGAGATCGTTAACTTAAAGGTTTCAAAACAACACTTACATGTAACGACTAAGGATGACTTAAAGACTCAGTTAAAATGTATATACATGTAGTGTATTTAGATGTATTAAAATACTTTTGGAAGACTTCAAGACATATATCAAAACACTCATACTTAACGAAAATGGTTACAGTTACTTTCCCATTCTTTTCTTTCATCAAGAATTCTAGTCGTATTCTTACCCGTATTATACACAGCTTCAAAACGTACTTACTATGGGTATATACCAATAGGAACTAGCATGGGATTCCACTCTTGATTATGTCATGTATGACTAATCAATTTTAACTTCTACCATGAGCTAGTCAACTAACTAGAACTCCTTTTAACCCCACTCACCACTCACCAATTACCACTCATCATTCACTCCATTTCACTTCCAATTCTCTTTCTAATTCTCTCTCAACACACCCACACTATTATGAACGTATTTTTCCAGTAGTTAATCATCATCTTCATCAAAAATCACTTCAAGAATCAAGCTATAATCATCATAGGAAGAACACTTCAAGAACACTTCAAAAATCCCTTCAAGTTTACTAATTTACTTCCAAGCTTTCTAATCCATTCCAAGTAATCATCTAAGATCAAGAAACCTTTGTTATATACAGTAGGTTATCTTTCTTATTCAAGGTAATATTCATATTCAAACTTTGATTCAATTTCTATGACTATAAACTATCTTAATTCGAGTAAAAATCTTACTTGAACTTGTTTTTGTGTCATGATCCTACTTCAAGAACTTTCAAACCATCCAAGATCCTTTGAAGCTAGATCATTTCTTGTCACTTCCAGTAGGTTTACCTACTAAACTTGAGGTAGTAATGATGTTCATAACATCATTCGATTCATATATATAAAACTATCTTATTCGAAGGTTTAAACTCGTAATCACTAGAACATAGTTTAGTTAATTCTAAACTTGTTCGCAAACAAAAGTTAATCCTTCTAACTTGACTTTTAAAAGTAACTAAACACATGTTCTATAACTATATGATATGCTAACTTAATGATTTAAAACCTGGAAACACGAAAAACACCGTAAAACCGGATTTACGCCGTCGTAGTAACACCGCGGGCTGTTTTGGGTTAGTTAATTAAAAACTATGATAAACTTGGATTTAAAAGTTGTTATTCTGAGAAAATGATTTTTATTATGAACATGAAACTATATCAAAAAATTATGGTTAAACTCAAAGTGGAAGTATGTTTTCTAAAATGGTCATCTAGACGTCGTTCTTTCGACTGAAATGACTACCTTTACAAAAACAACTTGTAACTTATTTTTCCGACTATAAACCTATACTTTTTCTGTTTAGATTCATAAAATAGAGTTCAATATGAAACCATAACAATTTGATTCACTCAAAACGGATTTAAAATGAAGAAGTTATGGGTAAAACAAGATTGGATAATTTTTCTCATTTTAGCTACGTGAAAATTGGTAACAAATCTATTCCAACCATAACTTAATCAACTTGTATTGTATATTATGTAATCTTGAGATACCATAGACACGTATACAATGTTTCGACCTATCATGTCGACACATCTATATATATTTCGGAACAACCATAGACACTCTATATGTGAATGTTGGAGTTAGCTATACAGGGTTGAGGTTGATTCCAAAATATATATAGTTTAAGTTGTGATCAATACTGAGATACGTATACACTGGGTCGTGGATTGATTCAAGATAATATTTATCGATTTATTTCTGTACATCTAACTGTGGACAACTAGTTGTAGGTTACTAACGAGGACAGCTGACTTAATAAACTTAAAACATCAAAATATATTAAAAGTGTTGTAAATATATTTTGAACATACTTTAATATATATGTATATATTGTTATAGGTTCGTGAATCAACAGTGGCCAAGTCTTACTTCTCGACGAAGTAAAAATCTGTGAATGTGAGTTATAGTCCCACTTTTAAAATCTAATATTTTTGGGATGAGAATACATGCAGGTTTTATAAATGATTTACAAAATAGACACAAGTACGTGAAACTACATTCTATGGTTGAATTATCGAAATCGAATATGCCCCTTTTTATTAAGTCTGGTAATCTAAGAATTAGGGAACAGACACCCTAATTGACGCGAATCCTAAAGATAGATCTATTGGGCCTAACAAACCCCATCCAAAGTACCGGATGCTTTAGTACTTCGAAATTTATATCATATCCGAAGGGTGTCCCGGAATGATGGGTATATTCTTATATATGCATCTTGTTAATGTTGGTTACCAGGTATTCACCATATGAATGATTTTTATCTCTATGTATGGGATGTGTATTGAAATATGAAATCTTGTGGTCTATTGTTACGATTTGATATATATAGGTTAAACCTATAACTCACCAACATTTTTATTGACATTTAAAGCGTGTTTATTCTCAGGTGAATATTAAGAGCTTTCGCTGTTGCATACTAAAATAAGGACAAGATTTGGAGTCCATGTTTGTATGATATTGTGTAAAAACTGCATTCAAGAAACTGATTTCGATGTAACATATTTGTATTGTAAACCATTATGTAATGGTCGTGTGTAAACAGGATATTTTAGATTATCATTATTTGATAATCTACGTAAAGCTTTTTAAACCTTTATTTATGAAATAAAGGTTATGGTTTGTTTTAAAAATGAATGCAGTCTTTGAAAAATGTCTCATATAGAGGTCAAAACCTCGCAACGAAATCAATTAATATGGAACGTTTTTAATCAATAAGAACGGGACATTTCAGTTGGTATCAGAGCGTTGGTCTTAGAGAACCAGAATTTTGCATTAGTGTGTCTTATCGAGTTTGTTAGGATGCATTAGTGAGTCTGGACTTCGACCGTGTTTACTTGAAAAATGATTGCTTAACAAATTTTGTTGGAAACTATATATTTTTAACATGTGAATATTATGTGATATATTAATCTCTTAACGCGTTTGATATTATGTGATAGATGTCTACCTCTATAACAAGTCCCATTGACTCACCTAATAATAATGAAGAGTCAAATGTAAATTGGAATGATTCGTGGACTGATTCACAAGTTCCTGAAGAGGAACCGGAAGAAGAGTCGGAACCAGAAGAAGAATAGGAACCGGAAGAAGAATCGGAACCAGATGAAGAAATAGAACCGGTGGGGGAAATAATAAAACGATTAAGTAAGAGAAAATCCTCAAACAACCGACCAAGGTTAATTATGGTCAATGGTGTTTCCGCTAAGGAAGCAAAATATTGGGAGGATTACCAATTCTCCGATGAATCGGATTCTGACGAGAATTCCGATGATGTTATAGAAATTACCTCAACTGAATTTAAAAAGGCAAAAGAAAATAATAAGGGAAAGGGCATAAAAATAGAGAAATCTAATTCCAACCCCGATGAACTTTATATGTATCGTCAACCCTCGAAGTCCTTAAGTTGTAACAATGACCCGGGAACCTCTAAACCACCAGGTTTTTCTAAACCAATGTGGACAACGACGGCTCGTATTAGGGGAACATCATATATCCCTAGAAACTTGGCAAAACGAACCAAAACCGAACAAGAAGAAACGAGCGAGTCGGAATAAGATAGTTGTATTCGTGTGGTGTAATATATGTAATATAGTGTGCTTATGCTTTATGATATATGTAAAAATTGCTTGTATTAATAAGTATTTTTTTTTATGAATCTAACTCTTGTCTATTTTACAGTATAAAAATACAAAATGGATAGACAACCCAATATTTTAAGAGACCTACCCGGAGACATGATTGATGAAATCTTGTCTAGAGTCGGTCAGAATTCTTCGGCACAAATATTTAAGGCGAGATCAGTTTGTAAGACATTCGAAGAACGTTCCAAGAATGCCTTGGTTTATAAAAGGCTTTCGTTCGAAAGATGGGGGATATCACATTGGAAAATCCATAAGTTACGATGTGTTTACTTTGACGCATATATTGCGGGGAACCCAAATGCTATTTTACGCAATGGGTTAAGAAATTATTTTGACTCAATATATCCGAATATTGGACTTCGTGATTTAGAAAAAGCGGATAACATGCAACATAAAGAAGCATGTTATGCTTACGGATTAGTAATGTTCGCTTCTCACCAAAGTGAGAACAAGAACATCGGCCTACAACTATTAAACAAAACGTTCCCACAAGTGATGGAGTCAGTAATTGGGGTAAGAAATGAGGTTTTTAGATTGTTACGGGACTGTTGGACATTATGTAACCCTCGTCTCTTTGACGACGTTACAACACGCTGTCTTATCAACGGCCATAACGGTTATGTTCCACAAGACCAAGGATGGGAAGTAGTCCTAGTAAAACCAGAATGCATGGCTTGTTTCTGGACGTATGAATTACGTGTCTTTATTACCTTTGCTGAACGACTTGTGTACTAGCTAGAATTATCTTCACAACTATCTTGTATCAAAGTTATTGTGTGCTATATTTCATGCTTTATGTAAAATAAGCGGTATTGTAAGTTTGTAAAATATTGTATAAAAGTTTGAACGCGAAATATTATTATAATCAGTTTTTCATATAGAATTGTAGTAGTTGAATTGTATATTAGCTACTAAGTATGAACTTAACGGGTAGGTACTACCCGAATTTAAACTTATAAAACGCTAATATGAAGAAAAAGCTTTTATAAATGAGTTCATATTATGCTACGAAATACTATTAACTACTCTTGATATTCTGTATGATTAACTTGTTCCATTTGACTATTTTGAAGGAAATGGCACCGACTACTCGACACACCGTGAATATGAATGAAGAGGAATTTCGTACTTTTCTAGCTTCAAACATAGCCGCAGTACAGGTTGCGCTACATACCAACAATAACCTTGGATCTAACAGTACAGGAAATCGTGTAGGATGCACCTACAAAGAATTCACTGCCTACAAACCTTTGGAATTTGATGGAACCGAAGGACCGATCGGATTGAAACGGTGGACCGAGAAGGTCGAATCGGTGTTTGCCATAAGTAAGTGTACTGAAGAGGACAAAGTAAAGTACGCTATGCATACCTTCACAGGTTCTGCGTTAACATGGTGGAATACCTATCTAGAGCAAGTGGGACAAGACGATGCGTACGCACTACCGTGGGCAGCATTCAAGCACTTGATGAACGAGAAGTACCGTCCCAGAACCGAGATCAATAAGCTCAAGACAGAACTTAGAGGGTTACGAACCCAAGGATTTGATATTACCACGTACGAAAGACGATTCACAGAATTGTGCCTATTGTGTCCGGGAGCATTCGAAGATGAGGAAGAGAAGATCGACGCGTTTGTGAAAGGATTACCGGAAAGAATCTAAGAAGATATAAGTTCACACGAGCCCGCCTCCATACAACAGGCATGTAGAATGGCTCACAAACTAGTGAACCAGATTGAAGAAAGAATTAAAGAACAGACTGCTGAAGAGGCCAATGTGAAGCAAGTCAAAAGAAAATGGGAGGAAAACGGTGATAAGAATCACCAATACAACAACAACAGCAATTACAACAATAATCGCAACAATTATCCCAACAATCGCAACATCAATCGCAACTACAACAAACGGCCCAACAACAACAACAACAACAGCAACTACAACAATCATCCCAACAACAATAATAACCGCAACAACAACAACAACAACAACAATCAGAAGCAGCTATGCCAAAGGTGTGAAAAGTATCACTAGGGGTTCTGCACCAAATTTTGCAACAAGTGTAAAAGAAATGGTCATAGCGCGGCGAAGTGTGAGGTCTACGGACCAGGGGTTAATAGAACGAAAGGAACAAATGGTGTCGGAACAAGTAATGGCGGAGCAAGTAGTGTCGGAGCAAGTTATGCCAATGTAGTTTGTTATAAATGTAGAAAACCGAGCCACATTATTAGAAATTGCCCGAACCAGGAGAACACGAATGGACAAGGCTGCGGAAGAGTTTTCAATATTAATGCGGCAGAGGCACAGGAAGACCCGGAGCTTGTTACGGGTACGTTTCTTATTGACAATAAATCTGCTTACGTTTTATTTGATTCGGGTGCGGATAGAAGCTATATGAGTAGAGATTTTTGTGCTAAATTAAGTTGTCCATTGACGCCTTTGGATAGTAAATTTTTACTCGACTTAGCAAATGGTAAATTAATTTCAGCAGATAATATATGTCGGAATCGAGAAATTAAACTGGTTAGCGAAACATTTAAGATTGACTTGATACCAGTAGAGTTAGGGAGTTTTGATGTGATAATCGGTATGGACTGGTTGAAAGAAGTGAAAGCAGAGATCGTTTGTTACAAAAATGCAATTCGCATTATACGAGAAAAAGGAAAACCCTTAATGGTGTCCGGAGAAAAGGGCAACACGAAGCTACTTCTTATTAGTAATTTGAAGGCATAAAAACTAATAAGAAAAGGTTGCTATGCTGTTCTAGCACACGTCGAGAAAGTACAAACTGAAGAAAAGAGCATCAATGATGTTCCCGTCGTAAAAGAATTTCCCGATGTATTTCCGAAAGAATTACCGAGATTACCCCCACATCGATCCGTTGAATTTCAAATAGATCTTGTACCAGGAGCTGCACCAATAGCTCGTGCTCCTTACAGACTCGCACCCAGTGAGATGAAAGAACTGCAAAGCCAATTACAAGAACTTTTAGAGCGTGGTTTCATTCGACCAAGCACATCACCGTGGGGAGCTCCTGTTTTGTTTGTCAAGAAGAAAGATGGTACATTCAGGTTGTGTATCGACTACCGAGAGTTGAACAAACTTACCATCAAGAACCGCTACCCACTACCGAGAATCGACGACTTATTTGATCAACTACAAGGCTCGTCTGTTTATTCAAAGATTGACTTACGTTCCGGGTATCATCAAATGCGGGTGAAAGAAGATGATATTCCAAAGACTGCTTTCAGAACACGTTACAGTCATTACGAGTTTATGGTCATGCCGTTTGGTTTAACTAATGCACCAGCTGTGTTCATGGACCTTATGAACCGAGTGTGTAGACCATACCTTGACAAGTTTGTCATTTTTTTCATTGATGACATACTTATTTACTCAAAGAATGACCAAGAACACGGTGAACATTTGAGAAAGGTGTTAGAAGTATTGAGGAAGGAAGAATTGTACGCTAAGTTTTCAAAGTGTGCATTTTGGTTGGAAGAAGTTCAATTCCTCGGTCACATAGTGAACAAAGAAGGTATTAAGGTGGATCCGGCAAAGATAGAAACTGTTGAAAAGTGGGAAACCCCGAAAACTCCGAAACACATACGCCAGTTTTTAGGATTAGCTGGTTACTACAAAAGGTTCATCCAAGACTTTTCCAGAATAGCAAAAATCTTGACTGCATTAACGCATAAAGGGAAGAAATTTGAATGGAAGGATGAACAAGAGAAAGCATTTCAGTTATTGAAGAAAAACCTAACTACGGCACCTATATTGTCATTGCCTGAAGGGAATGATGATTTTGCGATTTATTGTGACGCATCAAAGCAAGGTCTCGGTTGTGTATTAATGCAACGAACGAAGGTGATTGCTTATGCGTCTAGACAATTGAAGATTCACGAGCAAAATTATACGACGCATGATTTGGAATTAGGCGCGGTTGTTTTTGCATTAAAGACTTGGAGGCACTACTTATATGGGGTCAAAAGTATTATATATACCGACCACAAAAGTCTTCAACACATATTTAATCAGAAACAACTGAATATGAGGCATCGTAGGTGGATTGAATTGTTGAATGATTACGACTTTGAGATTCATTACCACCCGGGGAAGGCAAATGTGGTAGCCGATGCCTTGAGCAGGAAGGACAGAGAACCCATTCGAGTAAAATCTATGAATATAATGATTCATAATAACCTTACTACTCAAATAAAGGAGGCGCAACAAGGAGTTTTAAAAGAAGGAAATTTAAAGGATGAAATACCCAAAGGATCGGAGCAGCATCTTAATATTCGGGAAGACGGAACCCGGTATAGGGCTGAAAGGATTTGGGTACCAAAATTTGGAGATATGAGAGAAATGGTACTTAGAGAAGCTCATAAAACCAGATACTCAATACATCCTGGAACGGGGAAGATGTACAAGGATCTCAAGAAACATTTTTGGTGGCCGGGTATGAAATCCGATGTTGCTAAATATGTAGGAGAATGTTTGACGTGTTCTAAGGTCAAAGCTGAGCATCAGAAACCATCAGGTCTACTTCAACAACCTGAAATCCTAGAATGGAAATGGGAAAACATTACCATGGATTTCATCACTAAATTGCCAAGGACTGCAAGTGGTTTTGATACTATTTGGGTAATAGTTGATCGTCTCACCAAATCAGCACACTTCCTGCCAATAAGAGAAGATGACAAGATGGAGAAGTTAGCATGACTGTATTTGAATTAAGTCGTCTCCAGACATGGAATACCAATCTCTATTATCTCTGATAGGGATGGCAGATTTATTTCAAGATTCTGGCAGACATTATAGCAAGCATTAGGAACTCGTCTAGACATGAGTACTGCCTATCATCCACAAACTGATGGGCAGAGCGAAAGGACGATACAAACGCTTGAAGACATGCTACGAGCATGTGTTATTGATTTCGGAAACAGTTGGGATCGACATCTACCGTTAGCAGAATTTTCCTACAACAACAGCTACCATTCAAGCATTGAGATGGCACCGTTTGACGCACTTTATGGTAGAAAGTGTAGGTCTCCGATTTGTTGGAGTGAAGTGGGGGATAGACAGATTACGGGTCCGGAGATTATACAAGAAACTACCGAGAAGATCATCCAAATTCAACAACGGTTGAAAACCGCCCAAAGTCGACAAAAGAGCTACGCTGACATTAAAAGAAAAGATATAGAATTTGAAATTGGAGAGATGGTCATGCTTAAAGTTGCACCTTGGAAAGGCGTTGTTCGATTTGATAAACGAGGGAAATTAAATCCAAGGTATAATGGACCATTCAAGATTATTGATCGTGTCGGACCAGTAGCTTACCGAATTGAGTTTCCTCAACAACTCGCGGCTGTACATAACACTTTCCACGTCTCGAATTTGAAGAAATGTTTTGCTAAAGAAGATCTCACTATTCCGTTAGATGAAATCCAAATCAACGAAAAACTCCAATTCATCGAAGAACCCATCGAAATAATGGATCGTGAGGTTAAAAGACTTAAGAAAAACAAGATACCAATTGTTAAGGTTCGATGGAATGCTCATAGAGGACCTGAGTTCACCTGGGAGCATGAAGATCAGATGAAGAAGAAATACCCGCATCTATTTCCAGAAGATTCGTCAACACCTTCAACAGCTTAAAATTTTGGGACGAAATTTATTTAACGGGTAGGTACTGTAGTGACCCGAACTTTTCCATGTTTATATATATTAATTGAGATTGATATTTACATGATTAAATGTTTCCAACATGTTAAGCAATCAAACTTGTTAAGACTTGATTAATTGAAATATGTTTCATATAGACAATTGACCACCCAAGTTGACCGGCGATTCACGAACGTTAAAACTTGTAAAAACGACATGACGATATATATATGGATATAAATATGGTTAACATGAGATTATGATAAGTAAGTATCTCCATAAGTATATTAACAATGAGTTATATACATATAAACAAGACTACTAACTTAAGGATTTCGAAACGAGACATATATGTAACGATTATCGTTGTAACGACATTTAAATGTATATATATCATATTAAGATATATTAATATATCATAATATTATGATAATATAATAATTTAACATCTCATTAGATATAATAAACAATGGGTTAACAACATTAATTGAGATCGTTAACTTAAAGGTTTCAAAACAACACTTACATGTAACGACTAACGATGACTTAACGACTCAGTTAAAATGTATATACATGTAGTGTATTTAGATGTATTAAAATACTTTTGGAAGACTTCAAGACATATATCAAAACACTCATACTTAACGAAAATGGTTACAGTTACTTTCCCATTCTTTTCTTTCATCAAGAATTCTAGTCGTATTCTTACCCGTATTATACACAGCTTCAAAACGTACTTACTATGGGTATATACCAATAGGAACTAGCATGGGATTCCACTCTTGATTATGTCATGTATGACTAATCAATTTTAACTTCTACCATGAGCTAGTCAACTAACTAGAACTCCTTTTAACCCCACTCACCACTCACCAATTACCACTCATCATTCACTCCATTTCACTTCCAATTCTCTTTCTAATTCTCTCTCAACACACCCACACTATTATGAACGTATTTTTCCAGTAGTTAATCATCATCTTCATCAAAAATCACTTCAAGAATCAAGCTATAATCATCATAGGAAGAACACTTCAAGAACACTTCAAAAATCCCTTCAAGTTTACTAATTTACTTCCAAGCTTTCTAATCCATTCCAAGTAATCATCTAAGATCAAGAAACCTTTGTTATATACAGTAGTTTATCTTTCTTATTCAAGGTAATATTCATATTCAAACTTTAATTCAATTTCTATGACTATAAACTATCTTAATTCGAGTAAAAATCTTACTTGAACTTGTTTTTGTGTCATGATCCTACTTCAAGAACTTTCAAACCATCCAAGATCCTTTGAAGCTAGATCATTTCTTGTCACTTCCAGTAGGTTTACCTACTAAACTTGAGGTAGTAATGATGTTCATAACATCATTCGATTCATATATATAAAACTATCTTATTCGAAGGTTTAAACTCGTAATCACTAGAACATAGTTTAGTTAATTCTAAACTTGTTCGCAAACAAAAGTTAATCCTTCTAACATGACTTTTAAAAGTAACTAAACACATGTTCTATATCTATATGATATGCTAACTTAATGATTTAAAACCTGGAAACACGAAAAACACCGTAAAACCGGATTTACGCCGTCGTAGTAACACCGCGGGCTGTTTTGGGTTAGTTAATTAAAAACTATGATAAACTTGGATTTAAAAGTTGTTATTCTGAGAAAATGATTTTTATTATGAACATGAAACTATATCCAAAAATTATGGTTAAACTCAAAGTGGAAGTATGTTTTCTAAAATGGTCATCTAGACGTCGTTCTTTCGACTAAAATGACTACCTTTAAAAAAAATGACTTGTAACTTATTTTTCCGACTATAAACCTATACTTTTTCTGTTTAGATTCATAAAATAGAGTTCAATATGAAACCATAGCAATTTAATTCACTCAAAACGGATTTAAAATGAAGAAGTTATGGGTAAAACAAGATTGGATAATTTTTCTCATTTTAGCTACGTGAAAATTGGTAACAAATCTATTCCAACCATAACTTAATCAACTTGTATTGTATATTATGTAATCTTGAGATACTATAGACACGTATACAATGTTTCGACCTATCATGTCGACACATCTATATATATTTCGGAACAACCATAGACACTCTATATGTGAATGTTGGAGTTAGCTATACAGGGTTGAGGTTGATTCCAAAATATATATAGTTTAAGTTGTGATCAATACTGAGATACGTATACACTGGGTCGTGGATTGATTCAAGATAATATTTATCGATTTATTTCTGTACATCTAACTGTGGACAACTAGTTGTAGGTTACTAACGAGGACAGCTGACTTAATAAACTTAAAACATCAAAATATATTAAAAGTGTTGTAAATATATTTTGAACATACTTTAATATATATGTATATATTGTTATAGGTTCGTGAATCAACAGTGGCCAAGTCTTACTTCTCGACGAAGTAAAAATCTGTGAATGTGAGTTATAGTCCCACTTTTATAAATGATTTACAAAATAGACACAAGTACGTGAAACTACATTCTATGGTTGAATTATCGAAATCGAATATGCCCCTTTTTATTAAGTCTGGTAATCTAAGAATTAGGGAACAGACACCCTAATTGACGCGAATCCTAAAGATAGATCTATTGGGCCTAACAAACCCCATCCAAAGTACCGGATGCTTTAGTACTTCGAAATTTATATCATATCCGAAGGGTGTCCCGGAATGATGGGGATATTCTTATATATGCATCTTGTTAATGTCGGTTACCAGGTGTTCACCATATGAATGATTTTTATCTCTATGTATGGGATGTGTATTGAAATATGAAATCTTGTGGTCTATTGTTACGATTTGATATATATAGGTTAAACCTATAACTCACCAACATTTTTGTTGACATTTAAAGCATGTTTATTCTCAGGTGAATATTAAGAGCTTCCGCTGTTGCATACTAAAGTAAGGACAAGATTTGGAGTCCATGTTTGTATGATATTGTGTAAAAACTGCATTCAAGAAACTGATTTCGATGTAACATATTTGTATTGTAAACCATTATGTAATGGTCGTGTGTAAATAGGATATTTTAGATTATCATTATTTGATAATCTACGTAAAGCTTTTTAAACCTTTATTTATGAAATAAAGGTTATGGTTTGTTTTAAAAATGAATGCAGTCTTTGAAAAACGTCTCATATAGAGGTCAAAACCTCGCAACGAAATCAATTAATATGGAACGTTTTTAATCAATAAGAACGGGACATTTCACATACTGTTTTGAAACACTGAAATCTCGTGGTCTACCTTACATTACTGTTACAATATAAAATATAGCTCACCAACATTCGTGTTGACATTTTTTAAGCATGTTTTCTCAGGTGCTTAGAGGTTTGATGCTTCCGCTGTAGTAGTCTTACTGTGTAGACTCCCACTGCTTTTGTTAGAGATGTCTCTGCATGAAACTTTTACCTTGCATTCACGAACTATGTTACTTTTAAACAATGAATTTGTAATGACCTTTGGGTCTCGTACTTATGTTAATTGCTTTCTATTTGTAGAAGCATACTATCGTTTGTAAAACATTTGATGTTGGTAAAGAGGTCACCCCTTTTTACGAATGCAAACTTATTTTAAAATAACATATAGTGTTTGACCCTGTAATGATCCTGTTGTTGATGATCCGTACACGTTAATTTTGTACGGGGCGTCACATTTGGTATCAAAGCATTGGTTGTAGGGAATTAGGTTGCATTAGTGCCTCTTGACCGAGTCATGTAGGATTCACTAATAGGACCAATCTACAACTTGCTCGTTTGTTTGTTTCTGCAAAACTGCTGCATGTTACTGTTAGATCTTACTGCATGTTACTACTTATTACTACTGCATGCTACTGCTTACTTTTACTGCTATGTGAACTTGCTGTATGCTATTGCTTATCCTCGCTACTGCATGCTACTATCTGCTTTTAATTGCATGTTACTTCTGTTTAGTACTGCTATTACTGCCATGCTATGTACTGTTGTAGACACTCTAGACTACTGTAGTTACTATGCCTGATTACGTGCTTGCTACCCGTCTGCTTTTCACTGAACCCTTTCCCGCTCGTCTAACCCTAAGGATTAGTATTGTAATCCACCTGGTACTACCGTTCCACCGTTCCAGAGATCGAAACATTACTTCACGCAATCTAGGAAGAGTACCCCTCGGATTACAAGCCCGCTGAAGTTGATCCTCGGAGGAGAAGATATGTGAGGACTTGTCGGAGTAACCGTACCCCGAGCTCACTCTAATTAGCCACGTACAACGTATGAACACTAGAAGGTTGTTCAGTTCCCGCAAGTTGACTCGCATCCCGTACACTTTCATGATCGTCACTTATCTCTTTCATTCTTCACCACTACTCGACGATCTAACGACACTTCTAGACTTAGGTCACTAACACTCATAGGCATTGGAGAAGTCAGGAAGGCATCTCCTTTCACAAGTTCATAGTGTTTTTCACTGATGCTCAGCCATAACCAAGGACTTGGGATTCGCTTCAAGACATATCGTATTACTGCTTGCTATACGTACAACTCGACGCGAGACCCAGATTGAATTTCTAGAAAGGAACCTAACACATTACCTGAACCCGAACATTTTGAAGAAATTTCGGGACATTTAGACATTGATGCATGACCTACAGAACCTACGTACCTGCACCGAGAAACTGTGAGGATAATTATGTAGATTTTATTTTGAGATAGCGTAGATAAAGCACCGTTATATGAAGTTGAGTAGAACTTGAAGTGATCACGTTACATTGACCATATGGAGTGATATTGGAATGAACGTACAATTTAGTACAATATAATGACGCCAGGCCATCGTGATTATATTGAAGTAAATCATGCAGAAGTCCCAATGCTACTATATAAGGAATATGAAGTGATTCAAAGGAAACTTTGGTAGGAACCACTTAAGTATACGCATTATGGTCTGTTAGAGGTAGGGAAAGAATAACCACTTAGCCCAAATACTGTACAAGGAGGGCCTTGATTGCAGAATTGATAACCCGAAAATTTGTTATAGATATAGAAACCCTGGAAACGTAAGGAAAAAGTTCTCAAATAGGAAAAACATTAGACTTACTTGCGGTAGAGCAATCGTTATGGAAATAATGATACGCATATCTGCAAGACTGTGCGGATTGCGCATCCAAATCCCTAAACTGCACACAAACTGCCATGAAAGGCGTATGGCACGGGTATAGCTGCACCTTGTGCACCTATACCATCTGATGCGAGTTTTGTATACTTGCATAAGGGTCCGGTACATTCTAGAAGAATGTACGGTATAATCAAGTCGGATTCTCTTCCTTAAATAACGAAAGTTAGTTTAGGATAAGATTGCATTTAATTAGGGAAGATATTCTACCGAAACCCTAATTCGTGAGCCTATAAATACATAGCTCATAAACCCTAACGAATATATACGTTCGCTTGTTTACTCATACATAAACTACAGCATACAAATCTCTATCGTACGAACAAAGCTTCTTACGGTCTCTAAAGACTTTCAGGTCTGTATTGAACTATAAAACCTTCATGTCTTTAGGCCACTCAACATCGTATGCTAGGTTGTTGGTGGACTCTCAAATTGGCCACCCTGTCGGAATCGAAACGATACCTATGTGGGTTATCCACGACTAAGCGTCGGAGGTTCGAATATTGTTAGTCCTTAAACCCCATTTATGCACTCAAGCGTAGGTTCACCTTGACCCCGTGAAAATATGCTTGATCATTTGGCGCCATCTATGGGACCGGTTACATGAGCAAATAACAAAAAAAATCATAATGAATCTAATTCATTTTTGCCTTTTCATTAAAATATTTTTTGTTCGTACTAATCGGTCGATTTCAGGTTGTTTATCTAATTTAGATCAATGGCGGGCAACAAAGGTCCGAAGCCAACTTTTTAGACATTTCCAGGTTAACGAACACCTGCACAAACATCAAAACATGCATCTGTGACAGAAGGAAAAAAGGTGTCAAAACCCCCTTCGACAGAAAATATCCAAACAGGGCCGACAAGCGCCGAGACGGAAAAAACCGTTCCTCCGACCACGGTAGCAACAGAAAGTGAGCGGCTACAGAGTGGTGGAGATGCGCCCCCGGCAGTAGAAACTTGCTATGTCCGCTTCAAAGAAAAGGAAACGGGACAAATGAAGTCTCCGGAAGAAATAAGTTTTGGATCTCCAGATAACATGAGCTATATACGCTCTAAGGAAACGGACGATGAGTATGACTCCCCGCCAAGTGGCGCTAAGCTAATGGCAAAAACCAAGTATGTAGGAACGATCCCAATTATCACAACGGTGGAGCCAGAAACTCAAACTTTGAAGGTTACCCCGACAAGTGCGCAAGAAGAAATAAGAATATTGGGTTTGAGAAACCTAGATGGTTCGTATATTACAGTAGCGCCGCTTCAAGCGAAGATGACTTATGCACCAGCCCAACCAAGTGTAGATGGGTTAATGCGAACTCAACACCAGGGTGATGAGGGAAGTGCGCCTTATAATCCGCTGGAGCCAAGCAGCTCAAATAATTTTATTTCACAATTGCAGCAAGTTGCACCCCCACATTTAGCGCAAGCGCTCAATGAGCCAGCGCGATTTCAGGAGTTTATGCAAAATTGGTTTGCAGTAATGCAAGGGCATAAAGCACGACAATCTTTAGAGGTGGCTCCCACTACAAAAAAATTCACTGCACATATAGCGAATCACCTGTTCCCTCAAGCACCTGTAATACCGCTAACATTAGGAAGCTACGATGGGTTATCTGACCCTGATGACTTCCTACAAAGGTTTGATGGAACAGCAAGAACCCACAATTGGGGAGACGAGGTAGCATGTCACATGCTACCAATCGTATTACAAGGAGTGGCGCGAGAGTGGTTCAATAATTTAACTCCTAGAAGTATAACAGGGTATGCAGATTTAAGATCCCGGTTTTTACTTAATTTTCATAGTCTGCGTGCGCGCAGAATAACGCATGTGGAATGCCATGACATAAAGCAAAAACCCAAAGAATCCTTGGGTGAGATCATTGATAGGTACACCAAAGAAGTGGCTAAAATACCAGATCTACCAGAAAGCCAAAAGGTGTCAGGGTTTATACACTACCTTGATACAGAAAGGCACCTATCTTTGTGGCAGAGGTTGAGAAGGAAGGTTCCGCAAACATTAGCGGAAGCAATAAAGGGGGCGCATGATTACATGCGGGCGCAAGAAGATATAACACAGAATTGCGGAAAAATCTACCTGGGTAAAGGCAATAATGATGATAATCACCATCGTGATCAGAGCAAGAGTTTTGGATCTGCGAAGAGGTATAATAATAATAACCCTCTCAAAGGCGGAAGTTATCATAATAACAATAAGTACCGAAGATACAACAACAGTAGAGGAGGTGATAGTTACCGAAACAAGAGCATTCATGAGGATAATTATGCAATCATAAAAGATCTCAGCAAAACGCCAAAGGAGATATTGGCAACTGAGTCAGTATGTAAAACGTTCGAAGCACCGACACCACTACCCGATTATGCAAAAAAGGATAAAACCAAATTTTGTGATTTTCATGATGATTTTGGTCACGAAACTAATAAGTGCAGGCAGTTAATCGAGAGGGTGGTTGCAGAACTAAAAAAGGGAAGGTTGCAGCATTTGAAGAAATCGGCTAAAGCAGAAGGCCACAAGTCAAGACAGGAAAAAGAATTTCCGTGGCAAAAGAAAAGCGAACTAAAAGCAGGGGAAGCAGAAAAAACCATAAATATGGTAACAAGTGAGAACGTGATAGCAAAAGTAAGAAAGTTTAGATATTGGAGAAAAGCGGGAATCTCATTCGAAGCAAGTAAAAGGGACTGGGTGAAAAAACCCGTGATAGTTAAAGGATACATCAGAAGCTGCAATCAAAAACTTAAGGGATTATGCGTAGACACTGGCTGTGGTACAGATGTAATGTATGAACATTGCTACATGTTGCTGCCTATGTCAGTTAGGTCGCAGTTAAAAAAGAAAGCAGCTACTTTGTTTCATTTTGCTGGTGAAATGGTCCCGTCGTTAGGAACGATTAAAATTGGGTTAGAGCTACGAGACGACATTAATGATAAAAAGAAAAGTGATGTTGAAATTGAATTCACTGTAGTCCAATGAAAAGCTGAGCATAATGCACTGTTAAGCAGGAGCACCTTGCAAAAGTTAGGTGCCATATCGTCGACAATACATGGCATGCTAAAATTTCCAACAAAATAGGGAATTGCAACCATAAAATCAGAAGTGGATGAGAAGAACAGAACGAGGCTAGAGGGTATGATGCAGAAAGAAAAGGATGTAGAGTCAAGTGAGCAGCGGATGACCCAAGAAGCGCTACACTCACAGGTACATAAATATTTCAAATCGATATTTAATATTGCAGCGTCACAGTTTCTAGAAAAAGGTACAAGCACCAATTTGTATTTAAAATCACTCACTTTAAAGTTAGCAACAATTAAGATAAACGCTTAATTATGTAATTAGGGTGCGTAAAAACTGTGTTGTGACTACCTGTTTTAAAAAATATTATACGCTATTATAAGATGCAGGGTTCGAAAAATCTTAGAAAAGGTGTTAAGGCGAACCAAGGAGTCAAAAGAAAATGCTGAAAAAAGATCCGCACTCACATTACTGGTTTAGCGAGATAGCGCCAACCAAGGAATAAGAAAGAAGTCGCACATGTAAAGGTTGAAAATTTGCCTAACGCCAAAAAACGGCAACTTGCGATGCAAAAGCAAAATGCAAGGATGAGCGAACAGATAAAGCCTAAAAACAGCTTGCGCACAGCATCAAAAATCAGTATAATTGTAAAAAATGATGCGCTTGAAGAGCTCGATATAAAGCAAAGCGCGCGCACCCAAATATCTACTAACATCATTCAAACATGGTCGTCAGTAAGAGGTAGGTTGCATAAAATAGCAGCAAAATTAATATTTTACCCTAATTGAAGTTGAAATTTATTCTCGGACATTATATCAACAGGAAGTTTATGGTGTTTAAAACAACGACAGTCGAATGAATGGTGGGATAAACACCATACAAGCGAAAAACTCATGAGGGTAGTCCGTGAAAAGATAAAGGGAGGTGAAAGAGAGTCAAAAGGAAAAAGGCCACAAAAACAACGTCGGGTTAAAGTACATGATGGCACTACCACATTAAAAGCGGTAAGGAAAAATAAAAACCCAAGAAGTGGTTGCGTGGTGAATAACCCCGATAATACGGTTGCTGGGGAATGCAATAAGAAGGGGCACAAAGGCTAGAAACAAAATTGACATGATGCGCCTTGCATGTGTAAAAATAAACGGCGCAAAAGAGCAAAAGATAGCAACAGTAGGATTGATCACCCAGACATCTGTTGAAATTTTGTTATGTTTTTATTTCTGTCATTTGAATTACTTTTTATAAACTGAATCATGCAATTTAAGCCCTTAATTTGTGCATTTTTGTTACTTATATGCCCCTAAAGCTGCACAGGGATAAACTCCGAATCCCAAGTGGCATAGTTTAGTTTGGTTACTAATACTATCTCTAATGGTAATAGTATTAAAACATTGGTTTGTTTGAAATGCTCGTATACCGCGCAAGACAGAGACTTGCAAAGTCATGACTATAAAATACAAGTTTGGTTACTTGTTCATTCCACGGACATTGGATTGTCCGGAAGACTCTTGAAATAAGCATTGGGTTGCTTATATAGACGGATTCGATTATTGGTTTATCAATGCGTACAAATAATTTAAAACTCAAGAGTATAATATATATAAGCATTGGTTTGCTTTGATAATATGAAAGAATAAAAAGATCATACGCATATAGAAGGGTCGCTCCCATCATATACGAATGACATTTATTCCTATGCTGTAATGCGCATGTAAATACACCACTTACAAATTTGCAAACAAATATGAAATGCATATAGCAAAATATATTCAAACGTTCATACACGATAAGTAGAGTAATATTTATATTAAAATGCCTTTAGCAAACAGAAAATCTCTTATACTCCAGCATCGTATAAGAAAAGGCAGATAAAATTCTACTCCTCCGCATATCGTTTAAAATAATTATTACCTACTAATACACTGAGGGTGGCTTATTTGGAACGGTGCCCTACACTAAGGAGAATATACAATCCTAGCCCGCAGTGATCAGACGTATATCCCGCTTTGAAGAAAAAAATAACATAAATATAGATATAGGGATGCAAAACCCTTAAACTGCCGAGCCCATCCCTCGCTGGCGAAAAACAGCACAGTGGGAAGCGGACAATCACTGTCCTTCCAACCCACCACCTACCAAATCATCATCAACCACTTGACGGGAGGAAAAGTTCCGATTCTCAGCCAATTCCTCCAGACAGGGAATCCTTAAACTTGCTAAAGCCGCACAGGCTTCCATACACTTCCCATCAGCATCCTCCATAATTTCATCTGAAATTGGTGTCGGAATAATATCCGGAACAGAAAGGTTTGACTTCACAACATCCCAGAAGCACGATCGCTTAAGAGCACGTGCAACAACTATAGCCTTGCCAAACGGAATGTGAATACTCGAACAAGCCATAATATGCTTTACAATCTCAGGAAGACCAGACCTTAAGGTCGAGTATTCAGATTTCATGCTCGATTATTCAGCTTTGAGGCTTGAGCATTCAGTTTGGAGGCCTGTGCACTTGGCCTTTAGATCATCACGCTCGTTAACAACTGTTTGGCGCTCCGCATTAAACTCCTAACGCTGTTTTTTAAACTGGCAGTTTTCCGATGATGCAGTACCAAGTTGTTGGGACAGATGATTCACTTGAGACTCAAGATCAGCACGAACAGTTTCAGAGCGCTTGATTTCATTCAATAAACGCTGGAACTCACCCTCAAGATGAGTATTCCTACCTTCCACTTTTAAACGGGCAGCAACCTCCTGATGAAGTTGTTCAGAAATTTGTTGTTTCTCTGCATCAAGCTTGGCAAACTCCCTTTGCTCACGCGATAGATGTTTATGATCACCATGTTTTTCATTCTACCTGTCAGCTTTGTATTGCGACATAAGCGCTCAATGTTTTAGATGATTTTAGAAACATTCATGATGTATTTCATGCATCCAGCTTATGGAAAATGCCTGTAGGGCTAAAAACATCATCTTTCCTTTTGTAGCAATATATTCGGATGACATATTAATGATAACAAGAAACGAAATCAATTTGTTGATCTCTTAGGACAAGAGACTTAATTAATGTCATATACCTATTCTTACTTTTATACGTCCAAGTACCTTTCAAGGTAAATAACTCACTTCTGAGCCCACGAGTCTCACGGAACTTTGATACGCTCCTTCTTATTCAAATACAGTACCATTGTTGGTCCCTCCTCAAAATTTCGGGACGAAATTTTCTTTAACAGGTGGGTAATGTAACGACCCGACCGTTTTGACTTTTATTTATGTTTATTACTTTCACGAAACTGCGTATTTGTGTGTACAGGTGGGTAATGTAATCACCCGATCTTTTGACTTTTATTTATATTTATTACTTTCATGTCATAGCCTGCTAGAGTGAGGAACCGCCGAGAAGCTCTCCCTATGAGTTATAAGTATAGCTCGAGACATTAAGTGTTGGATTGGGTCACATCTTGTCACAATATGAACTATGAAGGACATGAAGTAGTGACGCAACTTCTGAGTAACAAAGACTAATGTGAGGCAGTGCCCTTCCACAACTGAGTACCTTGTCCCCGGACCTGAACTGTGATAGCCCGTCCTAATCCATCTAAACGAAGTCATCAACATTTGGTCCCATTGCGATTATCGACTCCAAGTAATGTCCTTAAATTGAGCAAATGCACAGCAGAAGATTTCTTTCATACCTGAGAATAAACATGTTTTCAAGTGTCAACTAAAATGTTGGTGAGTTCATTAGTTTATCGTAATCAATCATTTCCATAATTTTAATAGACCACAAGATTTCAATTTTTCCATAAACATAGATCTCATATCGGGCATTTCGCAAACTGCATAGAGATAAAAATCATTCATATGGATTGAACACCTGGTAACCGACATTAACAAGATGCATATAAGAATATCCCCTATCATTCCGGGAAATCCTTCGGACATGATAAAAATGAATTAGAAGTACTAAAGCATCCGGTACTTTGGATGGGGTTCGTTAGGCCCAATAGATCTATCTTTAGGATTCGCGTCAATTAATAGATCGGTTTACTAATTCTTAGGCTACCAAGCAAAAGGGGCATATTCGGCTTCGATCATTCAACCATATAATGTAGTTTCGATTACTTGTGTCTATTTCGTAAAACATTTATAAAAGCGCATGTATTCTCAGTCCCAAAAATATATATTGCAAAACCATTTAAAAAGGGAGTAATGAAACTCACTCTACTGTATTTTGTAGTAAAAATACATATGACGTCATTGAACAAGTGTAAGGTTGGCCTTGGATTCACGAACCTATATTATTAGTATATATATATTAACATATATAATTGTGATCAAATAATTTCATTTATTAATCTTATAATATTTATATATTAAGTGTTGTAGTTATATGAAATTTATAATAAACCCTAAATAATATATATATATATATATTATGTATATTTTATATCTCAAATTATATGTTATCTATATTTATTTTGTATATATAATTAAAGTAATTAATATTTATACATATGATTATATATATATATATATATATATATATATATATATATATATATATATATATATATATATATATATATATATATATATATATATATATATATATTTGTACTTTATCAAAAATCAATAATTTGTTATATGTGATATATATAAAAAAAGTTAATATGTTCAATATATAATTATATATAGTATTAATATAAGTATATTTTTTTATATACATAATATTTATTTGTTATGAAAATAATAATAATGATAATAATAATAATAATAATAATAATAATAATAATAATAATAATAATAATAATAATAATAATAATAATAATAATAATAATAATAATAATAATAATAATAATAATAATAAGTAATAATACTACCTCCTCTTAATTAAGAGAGTATGCATGTTCTCGGCCCAACATGACAATGAAGCCCAAGGTAGCTGGCCCAAGATGCAAATCCATTTTAAATCCTAGTGGCTCAAGTTGTTGTGGTTTTAAAAAAAAAAATAATAATCTGCTGCAGGCCAGAATCGAACCCGAGACCCCTCGGTACACAAACACACAACTAAACCATCTAAGCTAGCCTATTTATTATGAATTGTGTGCAATCCGAAATTTTATAACTCATATACTTAACAGTTTCTATCTTCCTCATCATCCTTTATTATCATCATCTAGATCATCACCATCATTATGTAACTTCATCATCGTTATACTCGTTTCATATCATCATCATTAAACATTTCGATTATTATAACCATAATCATAATCATACTTCATCAAATATCATAACCATTATCATAATCATTACCATCGTGCTTCATATTATTATCTATCATATTAATCTTGAATTCCTTTTATCATTACTATCATTTTCGTTGGGCAGTAATAGGATTGGGAACAAGAGGAGAAACAGAAAAAGAAAACAAACACTCAGTTTATGTTCTCATCAATTGATTCGTTCGGCCCACCAGAAGATAAAAGGATTCGGCCCAAAACACAAGCCCAATACGCTGAAGTTTAACTCTACCCGTCTGATTGATTAATAGTGAAAGGAGAAAAAACAAAATATAACAGGCTGTAATATGAGTTCAAAATGGGTTTGATTCCTTCATGAGTTCGTCCGATATAATAAAAAGAAAAAAAATTATAACGCAGCCTTCCACTACATTCCCTTTTGTCTCCTACATCAAAAGCAAAAGGAATCC
Source organism: Rutidosis leptorrhynchoides (assembly GCF_046630445.1). Classification (NCBI taxonomy): domain Eukaryota; kingdom Viridiplantae; phylum Streptophyta; class Magnoliopsida; order Asterales; family Asteraceae; genus Rutidosis; species Rutidosis leptorrhynchoides. The sequence goes on along the minus strand of NC_092337.1, from coordinate 290,473,732 downwards.
AGAGAAAAAGAATGATTAAATAAATGTGAGTTGGTGTTGGTTGTCGATCACGTGGGCACAAGGAAAAAGGAACAAGAATATAATTGAATATGTTTGATAAACTCGACCCATATCAAAAGCAAAAGGTAGCGCTACCACTTGATCAAGTAGTTGTTTAATAATCAGAACAGGGAAAAAGAGAAAAAAAATATAAGCCGATCACTCTCTTCTCATTCGCTAATATCATCATAACAGCAACATCATCATAAATAAAAAGTGTGTCTATGCGATGGGTCTGTTCGGAACAGAAATATGAAAAAAGTAGTAGTAATAGTGATCGTTGCAAGAGAAACCCACCAAAGGTGGTGATGTGTGTGTTCGGTTATGGGTTGCTCACAACAGAGATAGGATTAAGATAAAATAACAACCAAATACCCACAACCTTCTATCGAATAAGGTTGGTGTTTCGTTTGCATGAGGAAGGTGGTGATTGAAAGTGAAGGCTCACGATGGTGGAAGTGTTGTGAGGTTAACCGAATTAGAAAATGGAAGGAAGAAACACCAAATAGTTATGGTGGTCTAAGGGTTCGTCAATGATGGTGTTCGGGTTAAACCAAAAGTAACAATACAAGTGGGTTGGTGTTTGATGAAGGTGATTTGGTTGTTTATGGTGGCGAAGTTGGCTCAAGGTGGAAGGTTCTTGGTGGCGGTTTAGAGTGGTGTTGTCTAAACAAGATGATGAAGTATAGTTGTAACAACCCAAACCAATTACCAACCGAATACGCGAAACAAAGTTTTTTTTTTTATAATAGTGGAGTGCGCCACGCACACCACCTCAGGGTGCGCGGCGCGCACAGGTCAGTTTTCAGTTCTGTCCGGTTTTGCAATTTTTCAAATGAAGATTACTCACTTCCTGACATATTTAGACGAAACGCTTTTCACAACATGTCATAATAGTTAAAACTCACACGATTCAATAATAAAATGAGTTTTACATAACGGGGCCCACATCGGCCGTTTTACGAGTTTCATACAAAACACGAGTTTCGGTCACATTAGTTTAAATTCCAAACGACACTAAGAGCATGGTGTTTGGGGTTAAACTACCCAAATCTCGGTCAAACTCCAAAAACTATCACATCCAAAAGCGTCCCCTATCAAACAAGCGGGAATATCTAATCTAATCCTACGCCCTTACCCTTGTCAACGCCCGAGCCTATAAAAAGATAAATAACGAGAGGGTAAGCTAAAGCTTAGTGAATGCTATAATTATACGTATACATATATAACTTACTTACTTGCAAACACTTACAACAAATCCTCATACATACTAGCAACATAATTAGCATACCTTTATAATGTATAACACTAAATCTTCGATAACATAAGCTAGTATAACAATATCATATAACGCAACAATACAATATGTTACAACAAAATACATAAGCATTGGTGTTCACAACATCCATTAGTATTCGAATCCCAAGGCTAGCTCAACGAATGGTATCGTCAACATCGAACTTAATTCCCATTCGTCCTAATAAATGTGGTATCGTCAACATCGAACTTAAACCCACATATGAGGTATCGTCAACATCGAACTTAAACCCTCATCGAATTTCACTACAATAGCGGTATGGCTTCGTCAACATCGAACTTTAAATCCATACATGAGGTATCGTCAACATCGAACTTAAACCCTCATCAAAATGAACCAACAATATACTCTAGGATATGGTATCGTCAACATCGAACTTTAACCCATACCCCACAAGTAAATAAATCATATACATACATATATAATTATTCCACTCACCTCAACGATTTGGTGATGATTTTATACTTCCGAATGCTTCAAAGCTGAGTAACTAATACAATAAGTACTCAATCAACAAACAAACTTGTTGGGCTAAACACCAACAATTCACTCAAGTGCATTTAATGACTTAAATGCATTAAATGCCCCATTTTCACCAAAACCGCCCATTAAGGATCAAGACCATCGTCAATTACTTAAAAGCTAGTGATTAAGGTTTATCAATACTAACTATAACACAATTAGGATAATTCATACCCATAATCCCCAACTTGGTTAATCATTAACCCCTTTGACTCATTTAAAGTCAACACACCCATTTCGCGTCATCCACTAATGCAACTAACACCCATTTACCAATTAGCTAGGTGTGCTAGTAATTAACTAACCAATTAGGACTCATAAACATCAATTAACACTTTGAAACCCTAGGTTAGTTACCATTGAGTCTTCATGACTCCATCTTACCCAAGAAAACGGTTTTATGTTCTTCATTTACCCAAACCCTAACACTACACAAAATTAAAGTAAGGAAAACAAGATTAGAGCTTACCACCACAACCACAACGTAGCTAGTGAGTAGATGAATGACTTTAATACCCGCACTTTGGCCCGAGAACAACTTCTTCCTCTTGGATTTAAGCTTTCTCACTCAAGAAATCATACTCTCTCTCCAAAATTAAAGTGAAGAAGATAAGGTTGTTGAAAATGGAGTGAATGATACTCCACAAACTGACCTACTGGCCTTTAACTCGTCCACATGTGAAATTACCAAAATACCCATCAAAATATCTGAATAAAAGAGCTGAATCCGGCTATAGTAGAGAGTGCGCCACGCGCACTCTTAGGTGTGCGCTGAGCGCACTAAGCCCAGCTCAGCTTCTGACTTCTGTTCAACTGCACAATCATTCCCACACTTTATGTACTCAATTTACACTGTTGTACAATGAAGATTAGGATCTTACAAGAGTGGTGATAGTAAACGGCTACAACAGACATCATGGTGATTTGGTGAGTTAATTTCAGTTTTTCCTTCTAATTTGGCAACAACTACATGCAGTAAATAAACGATAACAATAATGTAATTCGAATAATTGAAGCAGTGTTCTTGATTGTAATTTAGTGATGGTGGTCGACAAGGAATCAAGGAGGAAGGATAGGAAATAGAATAAAATAAAGTTTGATTGAGATTTCTAACTGTATTCGCAATTTGTTTCAGTATATTTCCTTTTTGATTCTTCAAATAGCAGTAGTTATATAGCGAGCAATTGATCGAATCTTATGCAGTAATAATATCTAAACAAACTTGGATCTTAGTGATGGTGTCGGCAGGTTTATCAATCAGGAGCAGAAGAAAATAAAGAAAAATAAGAATTTTTGATGTCGATTGCTAACAGATTTTAGTTGTATTGTATTTGAGGTCGACAATAATCATAATCAGATTAGAAAAAGAATCAAAAAGAATTTGAAAGAGATAGTGACAGGAAACGGACTTCGAATTATTCAGACAAAAAAATAAAAAAATAAAATAAAAGTGATGTTGAGATGAAACAGATTGGATATTTATTCAGTTTATATATAAATATAATATTAATAACTATTAAATTTAAATACGTTAATAATAATACTGAATTATTATTAATATTAATAAAATAGTAATAATGTTATGTATAATTATCATAATAATAATATTTAGAATAATGCAACTAATAGTTATAGTAATGTTTATATTATTAATGATAATATTAATAAATTGTATTATTTTTACAATAATAATACTGATAATATATAATAAGAATAATAATAATGATTCTAGTAATAACATGTTACATATCTTTTTTTTAATTTTATTTTTTATTTTTTTCACATTTACATATTATATATTCTAACAATATTAATAATACAAATAATAATATTAATATCAATATTAATAATAATAATGAGAGTAATATTGATATAATACTATATCTAAACTTGTAATTATATTTAGTATATTAATTTTACATATGTCATTTTTAACAATTATATAATATATAAAATAACATATTTTATTTACAACAATTGTTCATGAATCGTCGGAAATGGTCGAAGGTCAATTGAATATATGAAACAGTTCAAAAAATTTTTGAGACTCAACCTAACAGACTTTGCTTATCGTGTCGAAATCATATAAAGATTAAGTTTAAATTTTGTCAAAAATTTTCGGGTCGTCACAGTACCTACCCGTTAAAGAAATTTCGTCCCGAAATTTGAGTATGGTCGTCAAGGCTAATAATAAAAAAGTTTTTATGACAAATATGAGTTGATAAATAGAGTTTTATCATTATTGATTAATATATATAAAACGATTCGCTTATGTAAAGCGTACGAGTGAAGCTATCACTAAATAGTGAAATGAGAAAGACAAGTTTCATCATAACTTTTGACTAGTCATGGTTGAATTCTGGAATTCAAGGGATTTAAAGAAAATCTTCGAAATCTAAAAGATTTGATTTTTCGGTTAGTAAGGAAATTAAGATATCTATAATTAAATACGGTGATCTGCCTCGATTACTCTGTCTGATATTTCCATTATAAATTCAACTCTTCCGTTCCATTATTCTTACCATTCCTATACTTTCTTTCTTAGTTCATACACCCACAGATTGTGAAAATGCTTAATTCAGTTCTAATCGTTGATATTTTCCTAATTATTATTTCTGTCATCCTTCTTTTCAATCTTCCACCAGAAGAATCTATTTACTTCTACTATTACCTTAAGGTGATTCTATTCTTAATTCTACCGTGTCTTTATATTCCTATACGTATTAATATCCAATGCTTGTAATTTATGTGTTGTTATCGGGCTTTATATTCTACCTTATATTTCGGAGTCCTTGCTTTTGTCTTTTATAATCATTGTCATTCACTGTGACGATCCGGAAATTTCCGATCAAATTTAAACTTAAATCTTTATATGATTCTGACATGATAAGCAAAGTCTGTAAGGTTGAGTCTCAAAAATTTTGAACTATTTTCATATATGCAACTACCCTTCGACCGCTTCCGATGATTCACGAACAATTAACTGTAAATGATTATGTGTATTTATTTAATGTATATACCATATAAGTATTAAATATAAATAATTAATAATATGTAATATTAATATAGGTTTCAAGTTAAAGATATAGTGTTATAATAATATTATTACTATTATTACTTCATTATTAATATCAATAATGTTCATATCAATATCAATATTATTAATAACATATATATATATATATATATATATATATATATATATATATATATATATATATTATAATATATAAATATGAAATTGATACATTTAACATATTATAAAATTATTATTATTATTAATATTATTTTTATCATTGTTAATATCATTAATATCATTATTAATTATTATTATCATTATTAATGTTGTTAGTATAATCAGTATTACTAAAAATAATAAAAATTATTATTATTATCATTATAATAAAAACTTATTAATTTTTATCATTTAAAGTAATTACTATTATTAGTAACATTATTAGTATTAACTTTAGTACTAAAATTATTAAAAATAATTGTTGTAATATAATTTCTTATTATTATTAATATTATTATTATTATTAATAGTATAATTATTATTAATATGTTTATAAATTACTAATAGCAATAAATCCAATAAATACGTATGATAGGTTACAGATACATACAAATCTGTTGAGTCTTAACATCAACTTTTATTGTTGTTGATTCCTGTCTAATTTTGTTGAATATCAAAGTCTTAAACTCGTACAAATCAGTTGCATATATCTATCACACTGTGTTTAATTTGTTCTGCTTGTCTCTAAAATCCTACAAATCAAAATTCAATAATAAGAATCAAACAAATTGTATTAAAGATCTATTTTACTTTTCTAATTTTCCTTCTGACAGAAGATATGTTGTCGAACGAATCAAAGCTACAAAACAAAATACAATCGAATATTGTTACTGTATTACTCTCTCTTTTACATTCTATAGTTGATCCAATTCAGGAATAAACAAAAGAAAAATCAATAAAATTTAGGGAAACCTGTTTTACATTGATTCAATTATCCTTCATGTCTGTTAATAGTAATTGAGTTGAATAACTTACAGATATAAGACAATTGATCAATCACATATAGTAACAAATTCAGTTGCACATCTTTATCTACTTTTCTTTTCCTTGTTTGATACTCCTAGCTCGAATACTTCTGTCAACCTTCTCACTCTTCTTTTATTTTGTTGGTATCTGTTCGGATTAATTCTCCTTGTTGACCTCTTCCATGCATAAAGCAATATAAGCATCACTCTTTCTCTATATAGCTACACGAGCACAATTACATAAACATTCATATTTCTTTCCTGTGATATAATTCAAACAAACACCCAAACCTCACTTTGATAATATATAAACATATACATATTCATACATATAGGAACACAAAACAACCATTAACACTTATATCACCACCATAAAACCACTTCCACCACATTAGATGAAATGTCCCGTTCTTATTGATTAAAAACGTTCCATATTAATTGATTTCGTTGCGAGGTTTTGACCTCTATATGAGACGTTTTTCAAAGACTGCATTCATTTTTAAAACAAACCATAACCTTTATTTCATAAATAAAGGTTTAAAAAGCTTTACGTAGATTATCAAATAATGATAATCTAAAATATCCTATTTACACACGACCATTACATAATGGTTTACAATACAAATATGTTACATCGAAATCAGTTTCTTGAATGCAGTTTTTACACAATATCATACAAACATGGACTCCAAATCTTGTCCTTATTTTAGTATGCAACAGCGGAAGCTCTTAATATTCACCTGAGAATAAACATGCTTTAAATGTCAACAAAAATGTTGGTGAGTTATAGGTTTAACCTATATATATCAAATTGTTACAATAGACCACAAGATTTCATATTTCAATACACATCCCATACATAGAGATAAAAATCATTCATATGGTGAACACCTGGTAACCGACATTAACAAGATGCATATATAAGAATATCCCCATCATTTCGGGGCACCCTTCGGATATGATATAAATTTCGAAGTACTAAAGCATCCGGTACTTTGGATGGGGTTTGTTAGGCCCAATAGATCTATCTTTAGGATTCGCGTCAATTAGGGTGTCTGTTCCCTAATTCTTAGATTACCAGACTTTATAAAAAGGGGCATATTCGATTTCGATAATTCAACCATAGAATGTAGTTTCACGTACTTGTGTCTATTTTGTAAATCATTTATAAAACCTGCATGTATTCTCATCCCAAAAATATTAGATTTTAAAAGTGGGACTATAACTCACTTTCACATATTTTTTTTACTTCGTCGAGAAGTAAGACTTGGCCACTGTTGATTCACGAACCTATAACAATATATACATATATATTAAAGTATGTTCAAAATATATTTACAACACTTTTAATATATTTTGATGTTTTAAGTTTATTAAGTCAGCTGTCCTCGTTAGTAACCTACAACTACTTGTCCACAGTTAGATGTACAGAAATAAATCGATAAATATTATCTTGAATCAATCCACGACCCAGTGTATACGTATCCCAGTATTGATCACAACTCAAACTATATATATTTTGGAATCAACCTCAACCCTGTATAGCTAACTCCAACATTCACATATAGAGTGTCTATGGTTGTTCCGAAATATATATAGATGTGTCGACATGATAGGTCGAAATATTGTATACGTGTCTATGATATCTCAAGATTACATAATATACAATACAAGTTGATTAAGTTATGGTTGGAATAGATTTGTTACCAATTTTCACGTAGCTAAAATGAGAAAAATTATCCAATCTTGTTTTACCCATAACTTCTTCATTTTAAATCCGTTTTGAGTGAATCAAATTGCTATGGTTTCATATTGAACTCTATTTTATGAATCTAAACAGAAAAAATATAGGTTTATAGTTGGAAAAATAAGTTACAAGTCGTTTTTGTAAAGGTAGTCATTTCAGTCGAAAGAACGACGTCTAGATGACCAATTTAGAAAACATACTTCCACTTTGAGTTTAACCATAATTTTTGGATATAGTTTCATGTTCATAATAAAAATCATTTTCTCAGAATAACAACTTTTAAATCAAAGTTTATCATAGTTTTTAATTAACTAACCCAAAACAGCCCGCGGTGTTACTACGACGGCGTAAATCCGGTTTTACGGTGTTTTTCGTGTTTCCAGGTTTTAAATCATTAAGTTAGCATATCATATAGATATAGAACATGTGTTTAGTTAATTTTAAAAGTCAAGTTAGAAGGATTAACTTTTGTTTGCGAACAAGTTTAGAATTAACTAAACTATGTTCTAGTGATTACGAGTTTAAACCTTCGAATAAGATAGTTTTATATATATGAATCGAATGATGTTTTGAACATCATTACTACCCCAAGTTTAGTAGGTAAACCTACTGGAAGTGACAAGAAATGATCTAGCTTCAAAGGATCTTGGATGGCTTGAAAGTTCTTGAAGTAGGATCATGACACAAAAACAAGTTCAAGTAAGATTTTTACTCGAATTAAGATAGTTTATAGTTATAGAAATTGAATCAAAGTTTGAATATGAATATTACCTTGAATAAGAAAGATAACCTACTGTATATAACAAAGGTTTCTTGATCTTAGATGATTACTTGGAATGGATTAGAAAGCTTGGAAGTAAATTAGTAAACTTGAAGGGATTTTTGAAGTGTTCTTGAAGTGTTCTTCCTATGATGATTATAGCTTGATTCTTGAAGTTATTTTTGATGAAGATGATGATTAACTACTGGAAAAATACGTTCATAATAGTGTGTGTGTGTGTGTTGAGAGAGAATTAGAAAGAGAATTGGAAGTGAAATGGAGTGAATGATGAGTGGTAATTGGTGAGTGGTGAGTGGGGTTAAAAGGAGTTCTAGTTAGTTGACTAGCTCATGGTAGAAGTTAAAATTGATTAGTCATACATGACATAATCAAGAGTGGAATCCCATGCTAGTTCCTATTGGTATATACCCATATTAAGTACGTTTTGAAGCTGTGTATAATACGGGTAAGAATACGACTAGAATTCTTGATGAAAGAAAAGAATGGGAAAGTAACTGTTACCATTTTCGTTAAGTATGAGTGTTTTGATATATGTCTTGAAGTCTTCCAAAAGTATTTTAATACATCTAAATACACTACATGTATATACATTTTAACTGAGTCGTTAAGTCATCGTTAGTCGTTACATGTAAGTGTTGTTTTGAAACCTTTAAGTTAACGATCTCAATTAATGTTGTTAACCCATTGTTTATTATATCTAATGAGATGTTAAATTATTATATTATCATGATATTATGATATATTAATATATCTTAATATGATATATATACATTTAAATGTCGTTACAATGATAATCGTTACATATATGTCTCGTTTCGAAATCCTTAAGTTAGTAGTCTTGTTTATATGTATATAACTTATTGTTAATATACTTATGGAGATACTTACTTATCATAATCTCATGTTAACCATATGTATATCCATATATATATCGTCATGTCGTTTTTACAAGTTTTAACGTTCGTGAATCACCGGTCAACTTGGGTGGTCAATTGTCTATATGAAACATATTTCAATTAATCAAGTCTTAACAAGTTTGATTGCTTAACATGTTGGAAACATTTAATCATGTAAATATCAATCTCAATTAATATATATAAACATGGAAAAGTTCGGGTCACTACATTAGAACCACCACCTTATATCACCAAACTGCTGCAGCTCCTCGCTTGATTAAACCATCATTCAAATCACCTCACCTCCCATCACCACCTTCACTTTATTAGGTAAACAAATTTCATCCTTTGTTTCTTCTTCCTTCGGCTTTTCCAAAAACAAAAGTATGCACATCAATTTCTTCTCTATACATACGTACGTGTATATATCTACCCAATACCCTTCTTCTTCGATTTACAACCACCACGAACCACCTTAATGATTAAGTTTTTGCAGCACCACCACCATCTTCCTCCTTTCCTCTCTCCTCAAACACACAACGGTTTGCTATAAATTTCGATACTGTGAAGACGATATGGAATTTAATCACCAGAGTTTGATAACAATAATTATGATTGGAACGGTATCTATTATGTATTTATTTTCTTTTCCTTTTGGGTGGTCGACAACCTTTAAAACAAAGACAAAACTACATGATTAGTGCACTAAAGAAGTGGGATACTTTACAAATTCATAGCCGACCCATGTTCCAATTTGATGTGTAAAAACAATTCTCTTATGATGATAAGCGGACCTACATAGTGCTTTTTCTGCTGGCTTCCGTCGACAATTAACACAATCATACGGATTGTGTTGAAACATATTTTTTGGTTACATACTTGGGCCATCATTTCGACATGGGCTGGTTAGACAACTCGGGCCAGCAACCAAAAATCCAAAAATCATCAAAACAAGGCCGCTGCATATTTTTTTGTTGTTGGTGTTTTTCTTTTACGTATTGCTGCTACAGCTATGGCAGCTGTTCCTGTCGAACCTCAAACACCAAACAGTTTTTCTTTAAACGTTGGGATAAACTTAATGATGATGGGAGTGCTAGATGGAAAGGGTGATGTTACAATAGTAATACTACATAATCGATAATGAAGAGGGAGTGATGTTAATGACTATGATTATAACGATGAAGAGAACACAAATTTTTAATGTTAAAATCCTAATGTTAATTCGATGATGATGATGAGTGAATGAGGAACGGGATTGATTAATAATGATCATGATTATAACTAGAACTAAGATTATGATTATGATAATCACATGAAATAACAACGGTGATGAGAATGAAGGCTAGGGAGTGGTGATACGATCACTATTATCTTTGTTTCCCCTTCTACTGCCATTCGAATTTAAACAGCAGCGAGTCCCTTTCTGTGTTGTTGGATCGAGAACATATAAATACATAGATGGGCTTGATATAGTTGTTGAGCCATGGACTTGTAAGTTAGAGTTAAAGGGTTTAAGGTACCAAATTAATCTGAAAGAAACACATAGAGCAATGGTTAATGGAGTAGGGTATAAACGAGAGGTCACGGGTTCGAGCCCTGCCACGGACGCCTATTTTTTTTAAAGCCTATAACATTAAGGTAGCCTTTCTTCTTATCATTATTGGTATTAAAAATTTTATTATTATTACTATTATTATTATTATTATTATTATTATTTTTGTCAAAATTTATGAAATTATCATTTAGATTATTATTATTATTATTATTATTATTATTATTATTATTATTATTATTATTATTATTATTATTATTATTATTATTATTATTATTATTATATTATTATTATTATTATTATTATTATTATTATTATTATTATTATTTACACTATCTGAGTATTATTATAAAATCATTACTTTTAGTACACATATAACAACTATATATAAAAATTGCATACTAATTTGTTTTTTTTTAAATAAAATGTTATTATTTATTATTATATAATATTAATTAAGTTACATGTAAGAAATAAATATATTTTAAACAGATATATAAATATTACTATTAATAACATATAAAAATAAATACTCATATGTATAATATTAATATAATATATATAAATAGATATACATAATATTGGAAAATGATAATACATTACTATTAGTAATAGGATGTATAAATAAATATAGAAAATAGTTTGATTACTATTACATGCTTATTATATGTCTTAATCTAAATAATCGATATAGGTTCGTGAATCCGAGGCCAACCTTGCATTGTTCAGTTTCGTCGAATGCATATTTTTACTACAAAATATCGTATGGTGAGTTCATTTGCTCGCTTTTTACTCATTACATTTTTGGGCTGAGAATACATGCAAATGCTTTATTAACTGTTTTACAATATTTATATGCGTGAGTTCATATGATTCCCTTTTACTCTTTACATTTTTGGGACTGAGAATACATGCGCTACTTTTACAACTGCTTTATTAAATGCTTTTGAAATACATTTTGAACTGCGAATACAAGAAATGCTTTTCTAAATGTTTGACGAGATAGACACAAGCAAAACATTCCTCGAATGAATTATGTGGACGTGATAATTGCTACCATTGAATTATGTGGACGTGATAATTGCCACAATTGATATGAATATTTTCCCCTGATTATTATTGCTTGGTAACCTAAGAATTAGGGAACATCACTAATTTTGAGAATTGGTGCACTCCTAATTAAAGCGAATCCTCAAGGTAGCTACCGGGTTTAACACCCCCACCCAGAATGTTCACTAGACGGAAGATCTAGTGGGCGTGGTGTTTAGTACTTCAAAGTTTATATGATTATTATACAGACGATATGTTCTGTTTTGGGGATATTATTTATGCGCATTATATGTTAAGGTCGGTTACAAAGCCAAGCTATGAAAGCAATGAAAAGTGAATGTTATGTATCGAGAGAATGATTTTATACACAGGTTATGTGTATGTTATTTTTGTGCACAAGATATGTGTACGGTTACTAAGATTTATGAAAGATGATTTCGTACACGAGAAAGGTGTACTGTATTTAAAAGATATCGCATGTACATTACAGGTGGGTATAGGATTCGGGCCCATTTGTACCATGCAGGATTTAAATCTTGTGGTCTATCAAAATGATGAATTTTATTGTTTTATGACAAACCTATGAACTCACCAACCTTTTGGTTGACACTTGAAAGCATGTTTATTCTCAGGTATAAAAGAAATCTTCCGCTGTGCATTTGCTCATTTTAAAGATATTATTTGGAATCATTCATGACATATTTCAAAAGATGTTGCATTCGAGTCGTCGAGTTCATCAAGGTTATTATTAAGTCAATTATAGATGGATATATTATGAAAGGGTATGCATGCCGTCAACTTTCGATGTAAATAAAAGTGTGTCTTTTAAAAACGAATGCAATGTTTGTAAAATGTATCATATAGAGGTCAAGTACCTCGCAATGAAATCAACTATTGTGAATCGTTTATAATGTATATGAACGGGTCCTTTCATTCACAGTTAATGCTCTCTCATTTTTGCTGCGATTTGTAACCCCTTTTCTATTTTGGAGCTTCATGCTTTTGTTTTCTTTTCGGTAGTAATGGTCCAAAATTTGTAGGTATGAAGTTTCGAATTATCATAATATACAAGGTAGAAAGGAAAGGTAGTAGCACGATTTGATTTGTCAAATTACCAGAATATCCGGAAAAGACCGAATCATCAATAAAATATTTTCTTGATATTTTTGAGGTTAAATAGAATACAAGAGTCGTGTAACATGGCACATGATGACATTATGGTCTGTGAATCATCACGTTTTATTAGAAACTTAGCATGACTTACTGTAATATAATCACGTTGATCAAGTGTCATTATATTATACTAACTCATGCATCAATTTCCAACACTACTTCAAAATCACTCATAATTCAAACTCGAATTTTAAAGAAATTTATAAGCTAAAGTAGTTTCCTTTATGATGTAATATAGATAGCACGAAGAGATAAATAATTTCGGACGAGAATATTTATGAAAATATCTTCAGAAATACCGAAGATATTTATGATGATATTTTCGAATTTCTAAGTTCGATGGTTGATGAAGAAAGACTTTCCGCAAGATTTTAACATGAGTACGGAGCAAGATATTTGTTGAAGGTTTCATCTGTAACGACCCGTCCTTATCCCCCTGGACGAAATCATCAACATTTGGTTCCATTGCGATGATCGACTCCAAGTAATGTCCTTAACATGAGCAAATGCACAGCGGAAGACTTAATTTGTACCTGAGAATAACATGCTTTAAAATGTCAACATAAAGTTGGTGAGACATATAGGTTTGATGCTAGCAGCGTTATAACTATGGACCACAAGATTTCATATGTAAACATTTTAATAAAAATATTCTAAGTGGTTGAGCACTTGGTAACCATACTTAACATTTAATCACGTCGCATATTCCCTTTATTATGAAATCTTACTACACTGTACCAAGTGTAGTCACGAAACGAAGTACTGTGCAACCGTTGAATACTGGTCGTCCAGTCCGGTTGGGGTTGTCAGGCCCGATAGATCTATCAACAGGATTCGCGTTTACAGTACCGCTGTAAATAACAGTTACCAAGCTACAGGGAAGTATGCCAGTGGTACAACTCAACGTAGAATATATTTTTCAGTTACTTGTGTCCATAACGTAAAACATAAAATACATGTATTCTCATCCCGAAATACTTAGAGTTTAAAAGTGGGACTATATACTCACCATACTGTATTTTGTAGTAAAAATACATATAACATCATTGAACACGTATAAGGTTGGCCTCGGATTCACGAACCTATATCAGTTGCATATATATTAATACACATCCCATGTAATCAGATAAGTGTACTTATATTTTATAATTTATTGAAATTAGTATCTTTAAATATAATCATACTTATAATAAATATATGATATATAATTTAATTAAAGTTTTATTAATATAATTGGTAGTATATTAGTTGAAAACATATTAGTATGTAATACTAGTTGTCATGTATAGATATCATTTGTTTGCTAAAATTAATTACAATAATACTAAAAATAATAATAATAATAATAATAATAATAATAATAATGATGATAATTCTTTTAATGAAAATAAAATGTTAAAAATGTTATATAAAATAACAATAATAAAAATAGTAAAAATAATAGTAATAATAATCCAATTGCTCATTTTAATGATAATAATAATAATGAGTATAATATTTATATTAGTAATAATAATAATAATAATAATAATAATAATAATAATAATAATAATAATAATAATAATAAGTTTTAATACTTATTAAGTTTATTATTATTATAATAATATTAATAATAATAATAATAATAATTTGTAATAAAAATTAATAATGATAATTATTATTATTAAAATTATAATACCTAATACTTAATTTAAAGGGGATCGATGGCTATTGGTTGTGTTCACAAGCAGATCGAGTAACAGAGTACAACCGCAGAAGAATTTCAAAATTCCTAGGTTCATCGATTAATTAATCGATCACTCAACAATCTTCGATGGCAGCAGGTCGTCGATTGTCATCACCCTCGTTCAATCATCATCATCGATCTTCCTCCTCACCGATAGTCATCATCCTCGTTCAATCGATCAAGTAATCGATTTTCAATCGATGATATAGGTAATTTATTATTTAATTTTTCTTTTAATTTTCCTTTATCCCTCAATAAATTTTCTGTATTTATAATTGGGTCGAACAAGAGTAGTGATGATTGTTGTTCTTGATGTATTGATGATGTTAATCGAAAAGGTGATGAAATTGTTTGGTTCTAGATCGAAACAATATAGGAACTGCCAGCAACAACAATGGATTCTAGATTTGAGTAAAAAAATAGATTTAGAAATTTCTTAATAGTGTACTTGGTATTTGGTTATTGTGAAGATTGTTTTTTTTTTTTTGTGTGCAGGTGCTGATGATTTGAGACCGTAAACAGCAGCAGAAAAGAATCAGATTCGATAGTCTCAGTGTGGTGTTATCGTGTAACAAAAATCAGTAGAAGGTTGCAGGTACCTTGTATTTCATTGGTGTCTGTTGATGGTTTGTAATAGAAAAGTAGCTGTAGTAACCTGCAGTAAGTGTTAGGGTTCGGGTTGTTTATGACAGCTAGTTAGAAACAGGTTATTTGATATCAACATTCGAGTAGTAGCAGTAAAGTCTGCAACTTGAACTGTGAAAATGGTAACCGCAGTTACAGTAACAAAAATGAATTTGTTTGAGTTCTTTTGCGGTAACAAAAAAAAATAAACATTTCCATTGTGGTTTATGTTGGTGGTGTTTTAACGGGAAAAGCAGGAATAATTATGTGATGTTGGTAATGATCGTTTTGTGCAGGTCACGAAAAGAAAGGAAGAAAAGGTGGTTTGATCGCCGAAGAGGAATAAGATAGAGTAGAAGGAGGTGGCCGGTTGTTGTAACAAAATCACTGAATGGTGATGAGCTTTGGTGGTGATTAACAAAAGTGGTTATCCGATAGTCATGGGTTGGAGATGGTGGTGTGATGAAGTGGTGGCTCAGTTATGGTTGCAAGAGTGGCAATGGTTTATGCTAGAGATGGTGATTCAAATGTATTCTTGGATCCTATAAATATAGAAAAGATGGAATAAAAACAAAGGAGAGTAATAGCAAAAGAAAGGGGTTTGGTGATATGTTTCTATCGAAACAGATGCAGCACAAAAACAAAAAAAAAAAAAATGGTTTATATAAATCAAAAGTTGTTGATAATATTGTGGCCAAAATTAGTAAACAGGAAAGGTATTGGTGGTGAGTTGATTTGGTTTGATCATACTTGTATAGTTATTTATATAATATAAATTATGATAAAGGGACACCTCTTAGAAATCTTGATTGCAAATTCTCAATCACGGGCAGGTTTAGTAATTGGAAAAGGTAAGGGCAGAAAAATAGAAGATGGTGGGTCTTATACTTGGAATGTTTGAACATATTTAGTAATATGTTAGCAATAATGATCGAATATCAAATAGTGGTGGTTTGTGTCCATTAAACCCATATGTAAATATGTATATATAATATGAAACAAAACACTATCAATCTATGACATAAAAAAAACAGATAGAAATAAAAATAAAATAAAAACTGAAGTCAACCTATAACAGAATTTGGAAATCATTTGATTGATTATATTCAGTATTATTGTCAATAATATAAATGTCTTAATAATAGATAAATACTATTAATAAAGATAATAATAATCATAAAATTCTTAATAATGTTAATAATATTAATGATACTTAATAATAATAAGAGTAGTAATAATAATACTACTTATAATATTAATATTGATAATAATAATAATATTAGTAATAATATCAATATAACAATTTATATATTTATTTACACACAACCGTTCGTGAATCGTCGAGCATAGTCAAAGGGTAACGGATTTCATGAATACAGATTTTAGACTTTCTAGACTCAACATTACAGATTTTGCTTATCGTGTCGGAAACATGTAAAGATTAAGGTTTAAATTTGGTCGGAAATTTCCGGGTCGTTACAGTACCCACCCGTTAAAGAAATTTCGTCCCCGAAATTTGATAGAGGTTGTCATGGATAACAATAGGAATGTTTTCATGACGAATATGAGGTAATAATGGAGTTTTATCATTATTGAGAGATATAGATAAAACGATTTGATTATATGAAGCGTACGAGTGAAGCTATCACAAATGGATGAAACGAGTAAATAGAGAATTATTTTAACCGGTGATGTGGTTAGGATTAATTTCCGGAATTTAAGGGATCTAAAGAAAATCTTACGTAATAAAATTTGGCTCTTCGGCGATCAGGATTTTCTTTGATTTACTGCGGCAATGTGTCTTGATTTCCCTGTCGGATATTTCACTATAAATTCACCTCCTTCCCTTCCTTACTTCCATACCTCACATCTTCTATCCTTTCTCCCTCAATTCATACCTTAAAGTATTCTTTAAAATGCTCCATCCCGTTCTGATTCTTGTTATACTTCTAACTTTTATATCTGTCATTCTTCTCTTTCATCTATTGCCAGAAGGATCTATTCACTTCTATTATTTCCTTGGAATTATAATGTTTTTAATTCTCCCGTGTCTTTATGTTGCAATACGTATTGATATATACGGTTTGTAATTTCTGGGTGGTTGTTGGGTTTTATATCTTCCCGTCCTCAAGTCAAGCGAGCAATGATCCGAAATTCGTAGGTACGAAATTCGAAATGAACATAGTTAATGTTCTAAGAAAGAATTGGTAATGACACGATTTTGATTTGTCGAATTACCAGAATATCCTGGAAAGACCGAATCATCAAGAAATATTTTCTTGATATTTTTAGAATTTATATAGAATGTAAGAGCCGTGTAACATAGCACATGATGACGGCACTATGAATCATCACATTCCATTAGAAACTTAACATGACTTACTGTAATATAATGAAGTTGATCAAGTTTCATTATATTGTAATAATTCATGCATCAGTTCCCAACACTGCTTCAGAACATTCCTATTTTAAACTCGAAGGTTTTTAGAATTTAGAAACTAACACAGTTTCTTTTATGTCATAACGCAGATAGCGTAGAAAGATAATTAATATCGGACGAGAATACTTTGAAGATATTTTTCGGAATTATTGAGGATATGTTCAATGAAAGATACGATAACATCTTGGAATTTTTTATATCGAAGGAGGATGATGAAGTTTTACCCGTAAGGGTTTAGATTCAGAAGAAAGGTGTTGGCTACAGAATCATCATGATTCTTTATGTACAAGTTTAGTCCTTGTATTTTGTTCGGAGTCTCCTTCATGGTTTGCTCAATCCGGTTTTCAGTACCAAATTTTCTATCGAGCGTTTCTAGCACTTCCTTCTTTTATCATCAACTTTTGGTCATTATGACCATCGATAACATACTGCTTCGTCAGCATTTTCAAAGTTAACGAATCTGGGTCATTGGTTTTCAAACTGAGGTGGTTTCAAGAGAATTGTGTTTTTAGATGATTAAATGCTGATGGTAGTATGGTGGAATATAAAAGGTTCTCCGGTAACGACGGCGAAAGGACAAAATATATATATCAAGATTATAATAAGAATAGTCTTACTGAGAAGTCGAAGTGGAGCTGTGACAAGATTGTCTACTTTGAAAAGGAATTGTAAGGTTGTTTTCGCTAATGAATGATGAGGAATTCGACGCGGATACGTTTTAACTATAACTTCGATTTCGAAAGTTTTTCAGGTGCATAACTGTATGCATAAATCTTTCTTCCATAGACGAGGTGCGGCTGGTTCAATTTCTCGATCGAGGTGTTTTTAAGAATCATAATAGGTTTGAACGCGAATTGTAATTGTCGAGGTACAAATGAGGTTTAGAATGAAATCAAGTGGCAAACTTAAAGAATTGTTTAGTTTCATATGTTATAATCAATATTTTAATTCATTTTAATTGTCCAAAGTTAGCAGTCCAATAGTCCGATAGTCCAATAGTTCAATAGTTCAATGATTCATATATAATTTAATATACATAATTAATTAGTACGTATCGTGACCCGTGTACCGGTCTCAGTGTCGATCACAACTCAAAGTATATATATATTTTGGAATCAACTCCGACCCTGTATAGCCAACTCCCACATTCACATATAGAGTGTCTACGGTTGTTCCGAAATATATATATAGATGGGTCAATATGATAAGTCGAAACCTTTTATACGTGTCCCGTTATTTAAAGTGCATAAAATAAATAAATATATATCATGACCCATTATACAACGTGTTGTCTCAGAATTAATCCGACGTATTGTTGTACATGTGTCCCGACAGTATGTACAGTGCAGAAATTAAAATTGCGAGAATGTAAATTGCGATAAATTAAATGTTAATCAGTTAGCTGGGAACAGTTAGCCGGAACAGTTAGCGTGGAATCTTAACAATATTCATCATAGTTAATCTGTGTGTTTCTAACAATTTTTAATTTGTCCAATGTTTTTTTTTTTTTTTTTTTTTTTTTTTTTTTTTTTTTTTTGCCACTTGTTGGATTTGGATAGGTAAAAATCCAAATATGAAATTTGAATGGAAATGGTTATTATGTGATGAACGGATACGTATATCGGTGATTATAAGTAGAATAGTAAATGACCGTTGAATCAGATTCGAAGAATGTACAGTGCAACTTGTTAATGTGAATTTTAAATATTCCTTGGGTACTACCCACCCGTTAAAATATTTTCATCATTAACAGTTTGTACGAAAGAATTTTTAATTACGATCTTTATGAAAATATACTTGCATATATATTTTCTTCAGATGTAATTATGGATTTAATGAGTCAATAAGATTTTATACTCATTTGATTTATCGTTAATACTAGATTACATAATCTCTAAAGCATTAGAGATTACATAATTGCCATGTCGAACGAAGGTAAATGAGGTAGAACAATACGTAGAACGAAATTAATCGATGTAGAACGATATGTAGAATGAATATCATACTCGAAATACAGATGGTAATATTGAGGCGTGTGACGTTGATATCCGAGGTACAGATTGTGATATTGAGGGTTACGACGCGGTTGTTGTTGTTGGTGGTACTGTTAGTACCGGTGATGATGCTGGTGCTTGTAAGTTTTGAACCATATTCTCCAAGGTTAGCACTCGAGCTCGAAGTTCTTTAACTTCTTCTACTAATCCTGGTTGGTTATCAGTGTGAGGTAGAGGTCAGATATCTTCTCTAGTTCCGTTAATGGTAGTCTCAAGACGAAAAATTCTCGCAAAAAGGGTATAAACGGTGTTGCGAACAGGTTCGCCGGTGAGCGGGTCGAGTACTCCAAGGTTAGGTGGTAGATTCGGTTCATGATATGGAGTACCTTCTTCCCTTCTCCATAGGGTAAGTATTTCGCGAACCCATCCCCACTTTCTAAAGAAATCACGGTAGTTGATCGGTTGGTGCGCTCCCGTCACGCTATCTTCGGAGTCAGAAGAACTTGGTCGATTCGTAGAGGCCATCGTACGCGATCACAGAAAAGATTTTTGATATGAAAAGCTTTGTGACAGCAAATGATAGTTGGGTGGTATTATTAATGCATAATATGCCTAGATATATATAGTACCAGGATCCCTTAAATTACGGAGAAATTTACGGAAGATTTCAGGTAAAGTTTACCGTAATAGATACGCTAAGATATAAATTTGTCTATACACTATCAATGCAATAAAGGCAATAAGGTGTGTCTAGACTTAGGAATGATAAGCAGATAATTTTCCACTAGGTATGATAAACAATACATATAATATGCAGCTAAGGTCGAAGTCCAGACTCGCTAATGCATCCTAACAACTATCAGTTAGACACACTAATGCAAGACCTGGTTCGCTAGGACCAACGCTCTGATACCACCTGTAACGACCCGTCCTTATCCCCCTGGACGAAATCATCAACATTTGGTTCCATTGCGATGATCGACTCCAAGTAATGTCCTTAACATGAGCAAATGCACAGCGGAAGACTTAATTTGTACCTGAGAATAACATGCTTTAAAATGTCAACATAAAGTTGGTGAGACATATAGGTTTGATGCTAGCAGCGTTATAACTATGGACCACAAGATTTCATATGTAAACATTTTAATAAAAATATTCTAAGTGGTTGAGCACTTGGTAACCATACTTAACATTTAATCACGTCGCATATTCCCTTTATTATGAAATCTTACTACACTGTACCAAGTGTAGTCACGAAACGAAGTACTGTGCAACCGTTGAATACTGGTCGTCCAGTCCAGTTGGGGTTGTCAGGCCCGATAGATCTATCAACAGGATTCGCGTTTACAATACCGCTGTAAATAACAGTTACCAAGCTACAGGGAAGTATGCCAGTGGTACAACTCAACGTAGAATATATTTTTCAGTTACTTGTGTCCATAACGTAAAACATAAAATACATGTATTCTCATCCCGAAATACTTAGAGTTTAAAAGTGGGACTATATACTCACCATACTGTATTTTGTAGTAAAAATACATATAACATCATTGAACACGTATAAGGTTGGCCTCGGATTCACGAACCTATATCAGTTGCATATATATTAATACACATCCCATGTAATCAGATAAGTGTACTTATATTTTATAATTTATTGAAATTAGTATCTTTAAATATAATCATACTTATAATAAATATATGATATATAATTTAATTAAAGTTTTATTAATATAATTGGTAGTATATTAGTTGAAAACATATTAGTATGTAATACTAGTTGTCATGTATAGATATCATTTGTTTGCTAAAATTAATTACAATAATACTAATAATAATAATAATAATAATAATAATAATAATAATAATAATAATAATAATAATAATAATAATAATAATAATAATAATAATAATAATGATAATTCTTTTAATGAAAATAAAATGTTAAAAATGTTATATAAAATAACAATAATAAAAATAGTAAAAATAATAGTAATAATAATCCAATTGCTCATTTTAATGATAATAATAATAATGAGTATAATATTTATATTAGTAATAATAATAATAATAATAATAATAATAATAATAATAATAATAATAATAATAATAATAATAATAATAAGTTTTAATACTTATTAAGTTTATTATTATTATAATAATATTAATAATAATAATAATAATAATTTGTAATAAAAATTAATAATGATAATTATTATTATTAAAATTATAATACCTAATACTTAATTTAAAGGGGATCGATGGCTATTGGTTGTGTTCACAAGCAGATCGAGTAACAGAGTACAACTGCAGAAGAATTTCAAAATTCCTAGGTTCATCGATTAATTAATCGATCACTCAACAATCTTCGATGGCAGCAGGTCGTCGATTGTCATCACCCTCGTTCAGTCATCATCATCGATCTTCCTCCTCACCGATAGTCATCATCCTCATTCAATCGATCAAGTAATCGATTTTCAATCGATGATATAGGTAATTTATTATTTAATTTTTCTTTTAATTTTCCTTTATCCCTCAATAAATTTTCTGTATTTATAATTGGGTCGAACAAGAGTAGTGATGATTGTTGTTCTTGATGTATTGATGATGTTAATCGAAAAGGTGATGAAATTGTTTGGTTCTAGATCGAAACAATATAGGAACTGCCAGCAACAACAATGGATTCTAGATTTGAGTAAAAAAATAGATTTAGAAATTTCTTAATAGTGTACTTGGTATTTGGTTATTGTGAAGATTGTTTTTTTTTTGTGTGCAGGTGCTGATGATTTGAGACCGTAAACAGCAGCAGAAAAGAATCAGATTCGATAGTCTCAGTGTGGTGTTATCGTGTAACAAAAATCAGTAGAAGGTTGCAGGTACCTTGTATTTCATTGGTGTCTGTTGATGGTTTGTAATAGAAAAGTAGCTGTAGTAACCTGCAGTAAGTGTTAGGGTTCGGGTTGTTTATGACAGCGAGTTAGAAACAGGTTATTTGATATCAACATTCGAGTAGTAGCAGTAAAGTCTGCAACTTGAACTGTGAAAATGGTAACCGCAGTTACAATAACAAAAATGAATTTGTTTGAGTTCTTTTGCGGTAACAAAAAAAAATAAACGTTTCCATTGTGGTTTATGTTGGTGGTGTTTTAACGGGAAAAGCAGGAATAATTATGTGATGTTGGTAATGATCGTTTTGTGCAGGTCACGAAAAGAAAGGAAGAAAAGGTGGTTTGATCGCCGAAGAGGAATAAGATAGAGTAGAAGGATGTGGCCGGTTGTTGTAACAAAATCACTGAATGGTGATGAGCTTTGGTGGTGATTAACAAAAGTGGTTATCCGATAGTCATGGGTTGGAGATGGTGGTGTGATGAAGTGGTGGCTCAGTTATGGTTGCAAGAGTGGCAATGGTTTATGCTAGAGATGGTGATTCAAATGTATTCTTGGATCCTACAAATATAGAAAAGATGGAATAAAAACAAAGGAGAGTAATAGCAAAAGAAAGGATTTTGGTGATATGTTTCTATCGAAACAGATGCAGCACAAAAACAAAAAAAAAAAAAAAATGGTTTATATAAATCAAAAGTTGTTGATAATATTGTGGCCAAAATTAGTAAACAGGAAAGGTATTGGTGGTGAGTTGATTTAGTTTGATCATACTTGTATAGTTATTTATATAATATAAATTATGATAAAGGGACACCTCTTAGAAATCTTGATTGCAAATTCTCAATCACGGGCAGGTTTAGTAATTGGAAAAGGTAAGGGCAGAAAAATAGAAGATGGTGGGTCTTATACTTGGAATGTTTAAACATATTTAGTAATATGTTAGCAATAATGATCGAATATCAAATAGTGGTGGTTTGTGTCCATTAAACCCATATGTAAATATGTATATATAATATGAAACAAAACACTATCAATCTATGACATAAAAAATAAACAGATAGAAATAAAAATAAAATAAAAACTGAAGTCAACCTATAACAGAATTTGGAAATCATTTGATTGATTATATTCAGTATTATTGTCAATAATATAAATGTCTTAATAATAGATAAATACTATTAATAAAGATAATAATAATCATAAAATTCTTAATAATGTTAATAATATTAATGATACTTAATAATAATAAGAGTAGTAATAATAATACTACTTATAATATTAATATTGATAATAATAATATTAGTAATAATATCAATATAACAATTTATATATTTATTTACACACAACCGTTCGTGAATCGTCGAGCATAGTCAAAGGGTAACGGATTTCATGAATACAGATTTTAGACTTTCTAGACTCAACATTACAGATTTTGCTTATCGTGTCGGAAACATGTAAAGATTAAGGTTTAAATTTGGTCGGAAATTTCCGGGTCGTTACATCATCGGATCCAGAATTACCTGGATTCTTTGATTATATGGTATGGCCCTTGTATTTGGACTTGGTCTCCTTTATGGTTTGCTCAATCTGTTTTTCAGTACCAAATTTTCTATCGAGCATTCCTAACACTCCCTTCTTTATCATCAGACTTTTAGCCGTTTAGACCATCTACAATTTTTCTATTTCCTCTGCATTTAATGCTACCATACATGAATCATCGGTTATCAATCTGAGGTGGTTTCAAGAGAGTTGTGTTTTTAGATGATTAAACGCTTATGGTAATATAGTGGAATATAAAAAGTTCCCCGGTAACAATAAAAGAGCACACATATATATCAAGATGTTAATAAGGTTGTTTCGAACGAAAAGTCGAAGTTGACTTGCTGGAGCTGTGACATAATTTGCTACTTTGAAAGGAATCACCAAGTTATTTTGGGTAATAATAACACTAAAGGAATTAGCACAGATACGTGTTAAACGTTTACTCATGTTCCGAGTTTTTTTAAGTGCATACCTATATGCATCAATATTTTCTTCCGTAGATGAAGTACAGTTGGTTCATCCTCTCGATTAAGGTGTTTTCAAGAATTATGAAAGGTGTGAACGTAGATTGTAATTGTCAAGATACAAATGAGGTTTAAGATGAGATCAAGTGACAAACTTGAAGAAATGTTTAGTTTCATATATTATAATCAATATTTTAATTCATTTTAATTGTCTAATGTTATTAGTCCACAGTCGATAGTCTACAGTTAACAGTCCAATAATTCATATATAGTTTAATATATAATATTCGAATTAATTAATACGTATCGTGACCCGTGTACATGTCTCAGACTCGATCACAACTCAAAGTATATATATTATTGTAGAATAAACCTCAACCCTGTATAGCTAACTCGGTCATTACTGCATATAGAGTGTCTATGGTTATTTCAAATAATATATATAGATGCGTCGATATGATATGTCAAAACCTTGTATACGTGTCCCGATATTTAAAGTGCGTAAAATAAATAACAGAAATTAAATGACAATAAATAAAATTGAGAGAATTTAAATTTCGATAATTAAATTGCGATAAATAAATGTAATAAGGAATTAACAGTTAGCTAGGAATAGTTAGCTAGGAATAGTTAGCATGGATTCTTAACAAAATTTCTCATAGTTAATTTGTTTGTTTCTAACAAATTTTATTTTGTCCAATGTTTTCTTCATTATACCACTTGTTGGATTCTGATAAATCAAAATCCAAATATGAAATTGGATGAAAATAGTTATTCTGCGGTGAACGGATTCGTATATCTGTGGATGTAGGTAGGATAGTAAATGACTGTTGAATCAGAATTGAAAGAATGTACAGTGTAACTTATTAATGTGAAATCTAAATATTCCTCAGGTATTACCTACCCGTTAAAATATTTTCACCATTAACAATTTGTACAAAAAGAATTTTTAATTATAATCTTTATGAAAACATATATACATATATATTTTCTTTAGATGTAATAATGGATTTAATGAGTTAATATGATATTAAACTCATTTGGTTTTTGGTTGGAATTAGAATGAATAATCTCTAAAACTTTAGAGATTACATAATCGCCATGTGGAACGAAGATAAATGATGTAGAACAATACGTAGAACGATGATTATACTCGAGGTACAGAATGAGATGTTGAGGCGTGTGACGTTGAAACTTGAGTTGCTGGTGGTACTGGTATTTATGTTAGTGGTACTTTTGGTGCCGGTGATGTTGTTGAATCTGGTACGTTTTGCACCATATTTTCCAAGGCTACAACTCGGGCGCGAAGCTCGTTGATTTCTTATATTATTCCAGGATGATTGTCGGTCAGAATGACCAAATGAATAAGGTTTAGAATTTTAGATAGAATATAATCATGGCGAGATACTCTAGAAATGAGTGTGAAAATGGTGTTTCGGACAGGTTCGCCGGTAAGTGCTTCAGGTTCTTCACCAAGAGGGCAATATGGTGGATTTGTCTCCAATAATTAAGTAGGCTACGAACCCATCTCCAATTCATCTAGAATAGATGATGGTTAATCGGCTGGTTCATTCTGGTCACACTGTTTTCGGAGCTTGAGTGAAATTCTATATCGGAATTAGAGGGACTTGAACTAGTGGCGAATTCCATTTCGTACGATTGAATAAAGGATTTTTCGATATGAAATGATTTTCGAATATTGGATGATATTCTAACTACATAGAATATCTATATATATAGTACTAAAGATTTCATAGACTACGGAGGAATTTACGGCATATGTCAAGCAAAGTTTACAGTAACAGATGCGCTAAGATATGAGTTTTGTCTATACACTAAACATGCAGTCAATGCAGTAAGATGTGTCTAGAATAAGAATGATAAGCAGGTAATTTCCTAAGGATGATAAGTAGGTAATTTTCGACACGAAACGATAAGTAAAACTTTTGACATGCAGACACGGTCGAAGTCCAGACTCACTAATGCATCTAAACAACTATCAGTTAGACACACTAATGCAAGACCTGGTTCGCTAAGACCACCGCTCTGATACCAACTGTGATAGCCCGTCCTAATCCATCTGGACGAAGTCATCAACATTTGGTCCCATTGCGATGATCGACTCCAAGTAATGTCCTTAAAATGAGCAAATGCACAGCGGAAGATTTCTTTCATACCTGAGAATAAACATGCTTTCAAGTGTCAACCAAAAAGTTGGTGAGTTCATTAGTTTATCGTAATCAATCATTTCCATAATTTTAATAGACCACAAAATTTCAATTTTTCCATAAACATACATCTCATATCAGGCATTTTGCAAACTGCATAGAGATAAAAATCATTCATATGGATTGAACACCTAGTAACCGACATTAACAAGATGCATATAAGAATATCCCCTATCATTTCGGGAAATCCTTTGGACATGATAAAAATGAATTCGAAGTACTAAAGCATCCGGTACTTTGGATGGGGTTCGTTAGGCCTAATAGATCTATCTTTAGGATTCGCGTCAATTAGTAGATCGGTTTACTAATTCTTAGGCTACCAAGCAAAAGGGGCATATTCGGCTTCGATCATTCAACCATATAATGTAGTTTCGATTACTTGTGTTTATTTCGTAAAACATTTATAAAAGCGCATGTATTCTCAGTCCCAAAAATATATATTGCAAAAGCATTTAAAAAGGGAGTAATAAAACTCACTCTACTGTATTTTGTAGTAAAAATACATTTGACGTCATTGAACAAGTGTAAGGTGAAGGTATTTCGTATGCCCGAGAGACATATTAAATTAATGTGGCTAATGTGTTATGATCCAAGTCGGGTCATACCCAATAACAAACTTACCGACACTTTATACGTATTTAATCTTCACGATTGGATCATTGATTAAATACGCGACACTTGAACTTTGAGAAAATGGTTTTCTGAAATACTACTTGATGTGTATATATATATATATATATATATATATATATATATATATATATATATATATTATGGAATAATTTATATAATATGGATTTAATTATTTATAGGTTAAATAATTAATTAATTTATGTTACATTTTATATAAATTGGTTTTATATAATGAAATGTACATAAATATTAATATGGAAGTTTTATAAAATAAACTTTATAAAATCTAACTTTTATAAAATTAATTATAAAACTAATGGGTGGCATGGGGAGTGTGATCTCACATGCTAGAGATTCCTTCCTTAGTTAATTAAATCCCATTTCCATATACATGCAAGCATCTTGACTCCTAGAAACACACACTTGCAATTACACATCAAACTAGCAAAAAAATTCTGCTCTCCCTTTGCCGTTTTGGCCGTGAGTTTTGAAGCTCCAAAAGGTTCTTGAATTGATTTTGCAAGCTAATATTCAAGTGCAATTAAATCCTAACCAAAGCTAGGGTGTTGGTATACAAGTTTGGGGTATAACAACTTGAGGTTTCACACTTTTGGAGCTCCATCCATCATCATCATCTTCATCACTTATCAACAAGCTTGGAGTAGGTATAAACACTTTTCTTGCTTGTAGTTTGTAAGTTTGTTTCACAACTTGATCCTAATTGGGATTTAACTTTAATTGGTTAAAGATATACAAGTTTTAAATGGTAACATTTTATGTACATTGTAGCGACCCGACCAAATCATGTTTGACGGCACCGACTACTTAGGTCCCGTTACGTGGTCATAAGTCTTTAAAACAACGTTTGACCAAAAGATATGTCGCATTCATTTCAAATGTAAAGATTGTTCAAAGTTTACAAGAATAGTTCCACCACAAGTTACGTTACAAAGTTATAAGTACAAATGAAACTTATGCGACACAATTTAAAAGTAGCCAAAAGACGCTCCATGTATGCATATATACTCGACATCCAATGCAAGTATCAAAATAATGAGCGGAAGCATGTATCATGTATCGTTCAAGGACCTGAGAAAAACATAGAAATCTGTCAACGAAAACGTTGGTGAAATCATAGGTTTGAGTAAGTAATTACAAGTGAACCACAAGATTTGCAACAATGAGGTAATAGTAATACATTCCAAAAGTTTGTTTCACGAGCACCCAATTATCAATGCTTAACATTCCTTCCATAGAACCCCATCACAATAGTGTTAGAACATACACTGTTTCTCGAAAATATATTTCATTCGTAAACGGTAGCGAACCGTTTGAATGAGGGTTTGTCAAACCCATATGGCCATATAACATAAGTTCTCGCTTACTCTCGGCAAGTGTAACTAATGATAATCGAATTGAGGATTTTTGTTCAAACTCGTAGGTAGAATGTTTGTTTTCCTGTACTTGTGTTCACTTAGTTAAAAAGGAACGTTTATGTTTTCTCATCCCAAATGTAAGTTTCAAAAGATTAAAAGTGGGACTATGATCTCACCTTGAGCGGAAGAGTAAATAAGTACTTCGACAAGTAACGTGTGCAAAGAACAATGCTAGTCTTGACCTAAACAAATAGGTCGTATCAATAACGGTAAACACGATAGGTCAAAGATGTTCAATTAGTCCTACGGCTCGTTACGACTCGATTATGTAGCATGTGAAATCAAATTGTCAAGTTTCATGCAAGATACAAGTATAGAAACAAGTTAGGAAGGTTGCATAATCATTTGGTTAAGTTTGACAAAAAGTCAAACTTTGGTCGGTCAAAGTCAACGAAAAAGTCAACACGTTCGGGTCGGGTCCCGAACTATTTTTCTGAGGTTTTTAATCATGTATGAGCATGTTAGAACAAGTTACATGTGAATCGGAGGTCCATAGCATAGCAAACATTTTCCGTAAAATGACCAGCGAAGACAGAAGCCTGCCAGTGTATCTGGACGGCGTCCAGATTGCCTGGACGGCGTCCAGCTTTGAAGACTGGGATGGCATCCAAGTATCTGGACGGCGTCCAGCCTTGAAATCTGGGACGGCGTCCAAGGGTCTGGACGGCATCCAGATTGGTATTCAAGTCTGATGCAGAAACCTTCTAAGTGCACGAACCAAAAACCAAATAAACACAATTTATGATCCGCAAACAATCAAGTCAAGTATTTTATACCGTTGGGAAGGTAATTTGACGAGAAAGACAACTAAACACATTTCATCAATCAATCTACCTATTATAACAACCAAAACCGCATCAATGCTCAACATTAATCACATACAAGTTCATAAATGCAATTCAATGATTCGGGCAACCAATTTACATGAATGATATGCCGTTTCGAAGGTAATCAAGCATACAATCCAACTCAACACTTACCAACAATAATGCATGGCATTCAATGCATCAAAAGTCCATTTCAAGTTCATCAAACCCTAACCCAAATTCACCAAAATCATAAATCAAGTTCATGAACTTTTCTAAAGCAACCTACACATCAAATTGAAGCTAGTGATACTAGGAACACAATTAGAACATGAACTTTTAACATCTAACAACATATGATCATCCAAAATTCAAGAACAACACACCAAAATTCAAGTTCATGCTAGTTACACTAAAACAACGAGATCGAGCATATAAATCATATAATCATGTTAGACTTGAGCCATAGACACTAATTAACACTTTTATAAGTTAAAAACATAAAGAACACAAAATCTTGTGATTTTAGAAAGTTACCCAAATGTAATGAAATCGGTATGGAATCGAAGAGGAAGATACAAGGATCACGAATTTGTAATTTGTTTTGTTGCTAGCTTCCTAATCTGAATTTAGATGATGAATTCTTGTTGGTGTTCTTGATAGAAAAAGGGAGTAGAAGAAAGATGGAGATGTTGAAATGAGAGGAGGAGGTTGAAGGTTTGACTAGTTGACCTAGTCAAATCTTTGGCCTCTTGGCAAGTTTAGTCCCTCTAATTTGAATCGGGTGCGTGAATTACCTAAACGAGATAATTTAAAACGTGTATTAACGGGAGATGTTATAAACATATAACGGAGTTTAAATTAGTATAACAGAAAAGTAAATGGAAAAAGGCGGGATGTTACATTACCTACTCCTTAAAAGAAATTTCGTCCCGAAATTTAAGTAGGCGTAGTAGTCATTGTTTCTTCCTCGAGATCTTGCGTTTCCGAATTCACGAATAGATGAGGATACTTCCTTTGCATTTGATCTTGTCTTTCCCAAGTAAACTCGGGTCTCCTTTTGGCATTCCAATGGACTTTAACAATCGGGATTCGGCTTTGTTTCAATGTCTTGACGGAGGTGTCCACAATTTCAACCGGTTCCTCCACAAAATGAAGTTTGTCATCAATAGTAAGTTCCTCGAGAGGGATGACGATATCGGGTTCGGCAAGACAATTTTTCAAGTTAGATACATGGAAGGTAGGATGAACGGAGTTCAATTGAGGCGGAAGATCTAAACGATAAGCAACGGTTCCAATACGCTCCAAGATTTCGAAAGGACCAATATACCGCGGATTTAGCTTCCCGCGTTTCCCAAAACGGATTACACCCTTCCAAGGTGCGACTTTTAACATGACGCGGTCACCAACTTGAAATTCAAGGTCGTTGCGTCTTTTGTCGGTATTGCACTTTTGACGACTCCGGGCCGTTTGAAGCCTATCTCGGATTTGAACGATCTTCTCGGTGGTTTCGTGAATGAGTTCGGGTCCGGTGATTTGTACGTTGCCTACTTCGGCCCAACAAAGAGGTGAACGACATTTTCGGCCATATAGCGCTTCAAAAGGTGCGACTTTAATACTCGCGTGATAACTATTGTTATAAGAGAACTCGGCGAGAGGTAAGTGCTTGTCCCAAGCTTTTCCAAAATCAACCACACAAGCTCGTAACATGTCCTCTAAGGTTTGAATTGTACGTTCTCTTTGTCCATCGGTTTGAGGATGATATGCGGTGCTCATGTCTAAACGCGTTCCCAACGCTTCTTGAAATGTACGCCAAAATCTAGAAACGAAACGGCCATCTCGGTCGGAGATAATCGATAAAGGTACACCGTGTCGGGCTACGATCTCCTTAATGTAAAGTTGTGCAAGTTTCTCCATTTTGTCCGTTTCTTTCATGGCAAGGAAGTGTGCGGATTTGGTGAGACGGTCAACAATAACCCAAATGGTATCATAACCGCCCATCGTTTTTGGTAGCTTGGTGATAAAATCCATCGTTATCCTTTCCCACTTCCATTGCGGGATCTCGGGTTGTTGAAGTAGTCCGGACGGTCTTTGGTGTTCGGCTTTGACTTTGGAACATGTCAAACACTTGGAAACATAAGTAGCTACGTCCCTTTTGATGTTCGGCCACCAATATAGTTGTTTAAGGTCGTGGTACATCTTATTGGCACCGGGGTGAATCGAGTATCGTGACTTATGGGCTTCATCTAAAATAAGGCTTCGTAGGTCCCCATAACTAGGCACCCAAATCCTTCCGGCGTAATATCGGAGTCCGGTCTCCCTAATTTCGAATCGAGAGACGAGAATGTTCAAGAGCTCGTGTGAAAGGTTTTCATCCTTGAGAGCCTCATCTTGGGCTACCCGAATTTGGCTATTAAGGTTTGTGTGGATGGTGATGTTTAAGGCTCGGACACGAAGAGGCACCGCTCTTTCTTTTCAACTTAAGGCATCGGCTACTACATTTGCCTTCCCGGGATGGTAACGAAGCTCGCAATCGTAATCGTTTAAGGTTTCAATCCACCTTCATTGTCTCATGTTTAGTTGCTTTTGATCGAAAATGTGTTGGAGACTTTTGTGGTCGGTAAAGATAGTACTCTTGGTTCCATAAAGATAGTGTCTCCACATTTTAAGTGCAAAGACAACGGCTCCGAGTTCGAGATCATGCGTCGTGTAGTTTCGTTTATGAATTTTGAGTTGTCGAGAAGCATAAGCAATGACTTTCGTTCGTTGCATCAATACACACCCAAAACCATGTTTCGAGGCATCGCAATATACAACAAAGTCATCATTGCCTTCGGGAAGTGACAAGATAGGAGCGGTGGTTGGCTTCGTTTTCAAGATTTGGAATGCGGATTCATGTTCGGTTGCCCAAACAAATTTTCTTCCCTTATGAGTTAGCGTGGTTAGAGGACGAGTAACCAAAGAAAAATTCTTGATGAATCTACGGTAGTATCCGGCGAGACCCAAGAATTGACGGATATGAGTAGGAGTAGTAGGACTCTCCCATTTACTAATGGCTTCGATTTTCGTTGGATCGACTTTAATACCTTGGTCACTTACAACATGACCAAGAAATTGAACTTCCTTTAACCAAAATTCACACTTGGAGAATTTGGCATAGAGTTGTTCTTGTCTTAAAGTTCAAGCACAAGTCAGAGGTGTTCCTCGTGTTCTTCTTCGCTTTTTGAATAGACTAAAATATCATCGATGAACACGATAACGAATTTGTCAAGATACGGTTTGCACACGCGGTTCATAAGATCCATGAACACCGCCGGTGCGTTAGTGAGACCAAATGGCATTACAAGAAATTCATAACTACCATAACGAGTTCGGAAAGCGGTTTTGGAGACATCTTCTCCCTTAACCCTCAATTGATGATAACCCGAGCGGAGATCGATTTTTGAATATACACAAGACCCTTGTAATTGATCAAAGAGGTCATCGATGCGAGGAAGAGGATATCGGTTCTTAACTGTCAATTTGTTTAGTTCACGATAGTCAATGCACATTCGTAGGGATCCGTCTTTCTTTTTAACAAACAAAATCAGAGCGCCCCAAGGTGAATGGCTAGGTTGGATAAAACCACGATCAAGTAGTTCTTGGATTTGACTTTGCAATTTTTGCATTTCGGATGGAGCGAGTCTATATGGTGCACGTGCTACGGGTGCGCCTCCCGGAATAAGATCGATTTGGAATTCAACCGGTCGATGAGGTGGAAGACCCTGCAATTCGTCGGGAAATACATCGGAATAGTCACTAACAATTGGCACATCATCGATGTGCTTCTCATCAAACTCGACTTTCTTAACGTGAGCAAGGATCGCAAAACAACCCTTACGGAGTAGTTTTCTAACTTTAATACACGAAATGAGGTTGAGTCCGGTGCAACTCTTATCGCCATAGACGATCAAAGGTTCACCATTCTCGATAGGGATTCGGATTGCGTTAAGATCACAAAGGATGTGAGATTTCATTTTGGCTAGCCAATTCATGCCGATTATTACATCGAAGCTACCTAGTTCCATGGGTATCAAGTCGATTTCAAACTCATTACCCAAAATGTTTAACGTACACCCCCGGTAATATGTGTCGGCACTCAATAGTTTTCCATTGGCCACTTCAATGGTATAAGTGGTATCTAGTGGACGTGGTGGAGTATTAAAATAATGAATCAAAGTCTTGGATACAAAACTCTTATCGGCACCCGAATCGAATAAACAAGTAACATAAGTGTTGTTGAGAAGAAACGTACCCGTGACTAATTCATTATCATCTCGGGCTTCCTCGGTGTTGATGTTGAAAGCTCGACCGCGCGCATTGGGGTTATCTTTCCTCTTCGGGCATGCATTTCTATAATGGCCCGTTTGGCCACATTCATACCAAGTGCCCGTTTTTGGTGCATTGGGCCCCTTTCGAGCGATGGGGGCAACACTTTTACACTCATTGGCCTTATGACCAACTCCTTGGCACCGGTGGCAAATTAACTTGCCACATTCACCAAAGTGATGTTTGTTGCATTTGTTGCAAAGAGGTAGGTTCCCGGCATAACCCTTCTTGCCGTCGGAGGTGTAAGGCTTCTTAGCAAAGTTGTTGTTGCTTGATTGGGAGGGTTCCCACTTTCTTTTGTTGCCGCCCGATTTATCCTCGGCCTTAGGTGCCGGAACAACGATTTCATCAACCGTTTCTATCAATTTGCGGGCCATGTTCAAAGCTTCTTGATAATTAGTGGGTTTGGATGACATTACTCCGTGTTTGATACTCTTTGGAAGACCATCCATGTAAAGTTCAACCCTTAAAGCTTCGGGGTTCACATGATTTGGGCACATCAAGGCTAGTTCGGAAAATCGTTGATTATAAGCCTTGAGATCATTTCCGATCGCCTTTAAAGTTCTTAGATCTTGTTCGAGCCTTCGGGTTTCTTCACGAGGGAAACATTCGACAATCATCTTTTCCCTCAAGTCGACCCAAGAGAGGGCGTGAGCTTCATCGGTACCCACCGATTGTACATAAGTATTTCACCATGTAAGAGCGACACCGGCGAAGGTGTGAGTGGAGTATTTGACTTTGTCTTGGTCCCGACAACCGCTTATGCTAAAGACGGCTTCCGTTTGCTCAAACCATCGGGTGAGCACGACCGGTCCCCCGGTTCTATCAAAAGTGTGAGGTTTGCACCCCATGAAGGATTTATAGGAGCACCCTTCGTTTGAGTTACCGGCTCCATTGTTGTTATTGTTGTTGTTGTTGTTGTTGTTGTTGTTGTTATTATTGTTGTTGGAAGAGTGACCGGCCATGGCCGCATCCACGGCGGTGGCTATCATTCGTTGTAGAGCTTGTTCGGGAGTTTCGGGAGGAGCGCGTCGACGAGCCATTGTTCCTTCAAGACACAAGAATACCGTTGGTTAGTATTCTAAATAACATTAACCGTGATATGGAATAAAGATAGAGAGAAAATTTTCCTTGATTCGCCTTAAATTCTTTATGCCACAATGTCGGAACGTTCATACGAGTCACCGTAATATAATCCCGGAAATTATATTACCCTGATTCATATGTGCATTCGACATCATTTCATATAGTCAAGGTGGCGTGTCAATCAAATTAAACAATGTGAGATTAAGATGAACTAAGAGTAGATATGAGTAGAATCGTTCGAGTATAAATGCACAAGTAGTCAAGTAATTCCTACTTCAAGTCTATATGCCGGTTGTAGTCTAGACTCACCAATGTACCCTATGACTTGAGGTTGACACCAATGAACTCTAAATCCCTACAACCAACGCTCTGATACCATCTGTAGCGACCCGACCAAATCATTTTTGACGGCGCCGACTACTTAGGTCCCTTTACGTGGTCATAAGTCTTTAAAACAATGTTTGACCAAAAGATATGTCGCATTCATTTCAAATGTAAAGATTGTTCAAAGTTTACAAGAATAGTTCCACCACAAGTTACGTTACAAAGTTATAAGTACAAATGAAACTTATGCGACACAATTTAAAAGTAGCCAAAAGACGCTCCATGTATGCATATATACTCGACATCCAATGCAAGTATCAAAATAATGAGCGGAAGCATGTATCATGTATCGTTCAAGGACCTGAGAAAAACATAGAAATCTGTCAACGAAAACGTTGGTGAAATCATAGGTTTGAGTAAGTAAGTACAAGTGAACCACAAGATTTGCAACAATGAGGTAATAGTAATACATTCCAAAAGTTTGTTTCACGAGCACCCAATTATCAATGCTTAACATTCCTTCCATAGAACCCCATCACAATAGTGTTAGAACATACACTGTTTCTCGAAAATACATTTCATTCGTAAACAGTAGCGAACCGTTTGAATGAGGGTTTGTCAAACCCATATGGCCATATAACATAAGTTCTCGCTTACACCCGGTAAGTGTAACTAATGATAATCGAATTGAGGATTTTTGTTCAAACTCGTAGGTAGAATGTTTGTTTTCCTGTACTTGTGTTCACTTAGTTAAAAAGGAACGTTTATGTTTTCTCATCCCAAATGTAAGTTTCAAAAGAGTAAAAGTGGGACTATGATCTCACCTTGAGCGGAAGAGTAAATAAGTACTTCGACAAGTAACGTGTGCAAAGAACAATGCTAGTCTTGACCTAAACAAATAGGTCGTATCAATAACGGTAAACACGATAGGTCAAAGATGTTCAATTAGTCCTACGGCTCGTTACGACTCGATTATGTAGCATGTGAAATCAAATTGTCAAGTTTCATGCAAGATACAAGTATAGAAACAAGTTAGGAAGGTTGCATAATCATTTGGTTAAGTTTGACAAAAAGTCAAACTTTGGTCGGTCAAAGTCAACGAAAAAGTAAACACGTTCGGGTCGGGTCCCGAACTATTTTTCTGAGGTTTTTAATCATGTATGAGCATGTTACAACAAGTTACATGTGAATCAGAGGTCCATAGCATAGCAAACATTTTCCGTAAAATGACCAGCGAAGACAGAAGCCTGCCAGTGTATCTGGACGGCGTCCAGATTGTCTGGACGGCGTCCAGCTTTGAAGACTGGGACGGCGTCCAAGTATCTGGACGGCGTCCAGCCTTGAAATTTGGGACGGCGTCCAAGGGTCTGGACGGCGTCCAGATTGGTATTCAAGTCTGATGCAGAAACCTTCTAAGTGCACGAACCAAAAACCAAATAAACACAATTTATGATCCGCAAATAATCAAGTCAAGTATTTTATACCGTTGGGAAGGTAATTTGACGAGGAAGACAACTAAACACATTTCATCAATCAATATACCTATTATAACAACCAAAACCGCATCTAATGCTCAACATTAATCGCATACAAGTTCATAAATGCAATTCAATGATTCGGGCAACCAATTTACATGAATGATATACCGTTTCGAAGGTAATCAAGCATACAATCCAACTCAACACTTACCAACAATAATCCATGGCATTCAATGCATCAAAAGTCCATTTCAAGTTCATCAAACCCTAACCCAAATTCACCAAAATCATAAATCAAGTTCATGAACTTTTCTAAAGCAACCTACACATCAAATTGAAGCTAGTGATACTAGGAACACAATTAGAACATGAACTTTTAACATCTAACAACATATGATCATCCAAAATTCAAGAACAACACACCAAAATTCAAGTTCATGCTAGTTACACTAAAACAACGAGATCGAGCATATAAATCATATAATCATGTTAGAGTTGAGCCATAGACACTAATTAACACTTTTATAAGTTAAAAACATAAAGAACACAAAATCTTGTGATTTTAGAAAGTTACCCAAATGTAATGAAATCGGTATGGAATCGAAGAGGAAGATGCAAGGATCACGAATTTGTAATTTGTTTTGTTGCTAGCTTCCTAATCCGAACTTAGATGATGAATTCTTGTTGGTGTTCTTGAGAGAAAAAGGGAGTAGAAGAAAGATGGAGATGTTGAAATGAGAGGAGGAGGTTGAAGGTTTGACTAGTTGACCTAGTCAAATCTTTGGCCTCTTGGCAAGTTTAGTCCCTCGAATTTTAATCGGGTGCGTGAATTACCTAAACGAGATAATTTAAAACGCGTATTAACGGGAGATGTTATAAACATATAACGGAGTTTAAATTAGTATAACGGAAAAGTAAATGGAAAAAGGCGGGATGTTACATACATGCTTCCGCTTTAATTTTGATTCTTAAAAGGTTTTAAGTATTATGAAACTTGTTAAATCCCAACAATGGTATCTAGAGCCGAAGTTGTTGAAATATGCTTCGAGATGATTTATTAAACCCACTATATTTTGCATTTTATGTACATGCATGAAAGAAAAATGCAAAAATTAAAGGGTTTGGGTGGGTTCCTTATTTTGGCCGAATTTTTGGAGTCTCAAAAGTGGGTTTTGAGCTCTTCTTTTTGGTTCATATTTGTATGTAAATGTTCACAATCTAAGCCTTGGCCTTGTGTTTGGTTGCATGCTTGTTTGGTTGATTAATTATTCATTTGATATGTAATATTAATTATTCTTTTGGCATGTAATTATTCATTCATTTGGTTATGTAATTTATTTTATATTTTGTATGTAAAATAGATTAGGTTGTAATTTCATTTTTTTAGAGAAATGTATTAGGATATATTTTGTAAAAATGATGAAGATGATGAAGACTTGAAGAACAGAAGAAGAAGCATTTGGATGCAAGACTAAGTGGGAGATTTAAAATCTCCTACTTTGTGTTATAACCCTTACCGGTGGCATTTGTTTTCGGCTAAACAAATGTCTACCAAATTGGCTTGATTGTGAACATATTTGTTTTGCATGCATGGTTGTTTATTGTGTTTATATGTTTGGTTGCTACAAGTATATCACAAGTTAACAACAAGCAAAATGACAATTTAATTGGTAAAATTAGACATTATTAACTACATGCAAAACGACAATTTAAATGGTTAAATTGAAATGGCAAAAGGACATTAATAAATGGTTATTAAGAACACTAAAAGGATCACACATATAAAATGGTTTATATCAAGTAATTGGCTTAATTACAAGACTTGAAAATGGATTTCAAATGAACGATACACTAAATGCATGTTGGTGTATGGCATAAAAGTTTTCTCAAACTAGAATTAATGAAAACTTAAAATCCCTTAATCAACATGGCAAACAAGTTAAACGCCATCCTTTTGTGTGACACTTAAAAATATTAGGGAACTCATAATGGGATAAAGGTCACTTAACCGTTATGAGCAAACTAATATGATTAAGGTGAATTTCGCATGCTTGTGGGATAAAGGTCACCTAACCACTTGTATGTTAAATTTACACGTTTACACAAGTAGGACGACTTGATTTGGGAATCATGAACTTAGGGTCACCGAAGCATGAGGAACAAATAGGCGTTGATGGAATAAATATGCCATGCAAAAGGATTGCATGATTCCATAACTTAGAAGTTGTAAAAGGATTGCAATTGTTATATAATGACTACCTAGCTAAATCAAATGACGGGATAAAGGTCACCTAACCGAAATTTGGTTTACCGTTGGATTCTAAAATTTAATAAATATCAACTGGATTTAAAGTGTATTGATTGTTAAATTAGAATTGATACTTAAACAACTTTGTTAAATTTTGTAGATGGCCGCCAATAACAACAACAACATTCCAAACGCACCTATCAACTTTAACAACCTATCGTTGAGGTCAATCCTCGAAAAGGAAAAACTCAACCATACGAACTTCATGGATTGGTTCTGCAATCTAAGAATTGTCCTCAAACTAGAGGATAGGACGTATGTGTTGGAGGACCCCATTCCCGATCAACCATACGAGGATGATACGGAAGGCATGGCTTAATGGGAGAAATATTGCACCGATTCGGTGCAAGTTTTTTTACTCATGCTTGGGACTATGATACCAGAACTCCAAAAGGATTTCCAGCATCATAGTGCATATGACATGATCACACAGTTGAAGGAGATGTTCCTTCAACAAGCTCGTGTCGAGCGCTTTGAAACGGTTCGAGCGCTTCATGCATGTCGGATGGACGACTCCCAATCCGTTTCATCTTAAGTCCTTAAGATGAAAAGGCTAATTGATCGAGCGAACCGTCTAAACTGAAACGTGTCTAATGAATTAGCCATGGACCTTATCCTTAATTCCTTGTCAAAGAGGTTTGACACATTTGTAATGAATTACAACATGAATGGATAGGATAAGAGCATTGGCGAAGTACATGCCATGCTAAAGACGGCCGAAGCGAGCATGGGTAAAAGGGCTTCACCCATGTTTATGATCAATGAAGGCGGGTCCAAAAACAATAACACTTCTAAGCCGAAGGCGGCTAAGAGGAAAGGACCCGCCTACTAAGGCAGGGGCAAGGGAAAGGGGAAGATGGTTACCCCAACCAATAACAACAAGAAGCAAAAGGTTGCCGGTAAAGCTAACCTCAAGGAAGATCTGTGCTTCGGTTGCGGTGAAATGGGTCACTGGAAATGCAACTGCCCGGTCTACCTGAAGGAGTTGAAAAAAAAGAGGGATGCAGGGCAAACCTCAGGTAATGTATATATGTTATACATTTAGCTTAGTATTACTTCTTCTAATACATGGGTATTAGACACAGGATATGGAACTCATATTTGCAATTCTTTGCAGGGGTTCAAAAGAAGTGATCAAGATGCGAGACCAACAAGTCTCTTCATGGGAAATGGAGCAAGGGTGCAAGTGAAAGCTCAAGGAGACTTTTTTTTGAAGCTACCAAGTGGTTTGGAGCTTGTTTTGAAAAATGTTTTGTATGCACCCGATT
Organism: Rutidosis leptorrhynchoides; assembly: GCF_046630445.1. Taxonomy (NCBI): domain Eukaryota; kingdom Viridiplantae; phylum Streptophyta; class Magnoliopsida; order Asterales; family Asteraceae; genus Rutidosis; species Rutidosis leptorrhynchoides. The sequence goes on along the minus strand of NC_092337.1, from coordinate 290,433,002 downwards.
TATCTCGAAACATTATTTCTGTATCCCGTTTGAAACAATGTGGTTTTAATCTTAATTTCATTAATGATGATATCCATGTTTTTTTTAGATAATGTGTTCTACTTCAAGGCTTCGCCCGTGAATGGTATTTACGAATTGGTTCATGATGACACATCATACAATAGCGCAATATACCATGCAAACACCAAAAAACTCAAAAGGGATTTGAGTGATTCCTACTTATGGCATTGTCGCCATGGTCACATAAACAAGAATCGAATGCATACACTTCAAAAGAATGGACTTTTGAAATCAAATGAACTAGACTCGTTTGATGTATGTGAATCTTGTTTATAAGGCAAAATGACTAAAGCACCTTTCAAAGGGACCTATGAAAGGGCTAAAGACTTATTGGGATTAATACATTCGGATGTATGTGGACCCTTTAAGCCCATGACTAGGAAAGGTGAAAGATACTTCGTCACTTTCATTGATGACTTTAGTCGTTTCAAATATGTCTACTTGTTAAGACATAAGGACGAAACTTTTAAAGCATTCAAGGAATGTCAAAACGAAGTACAAAATCAACTCAATAAGACAATCAAGGTACTTCGTACCGATAGAGGAGGTGAATACCTAAGCGATGCTTTCCAAGATCATCTTAAAAGTTGTGGGATTATCTCGCAACTCACTCCTCCTGGAACACCCCAACTTAATGGAGTTTCCGAAAGGAGGAACCGAACCCTAATGGATATGGTTCGATCTATGATGGCTAGAAGCTCGTTGCCTCTATTATTTTGGGGCTATTATCTATGCTCCGTGGCTCGTATTCTAAATATGGCCCCAACCAAGAAAGTGGAACGAACACCTCATGAGATGTTGTTTGGAAAACCTCCATCTCTTTCATACTTAAAGGTATGGGGATGTGAAGCTTACCCTAAGCGTTACGTCCCTAATAAGTTGAATGCTCGATCCATGAAGTGTATCTTCATAGGATATCCCAAGGATGATATGGGATACTATTTCTATGATCCTTTCAAGAAGAATGTATTTGTTGCTCGGAAGGCTGAATTCCTTGAAACTAAGTTCCTAATGGAAGGAAATAGTGAAAGGAAGATAGAGCTTAAAGAGGTTCAAGATCAAGCAGATGATACACAATTGGTTGACACTAGCACTCAACATGAAAATGTTGAGAATGATCAAATGGATGATCAAAGTATACAAGACGTTCGCAGGTCTGGTAGGATTAGTTATCCTCCTGAGAGATATGGGTTTCTCATGGATGGTTGCTATGTGGTTGATTTGGAAGAACCAACAAACTACCAAGATGCCTTATCAAGGATTGATAAGGATAAATGGCAGGAAGCCATGAACGCTGAGATGCAATCCATGTATGAAAACCAAGTTTGGGAACTTGTTGAACAACCTACTGGCTCAAGGCTAGTTGATTGTAAATGGCTTTTCAAAATGAAAACCGACATACATGGAAACTTGGATACATATAAAGCTAGACTTGTAGCAAAAGGTTTCACTCAAACTCAAGGGGTTGACTATGATGAAACTTTTTCACCTGTGGCAATGCTAAAGTCTATTAGGATATTACTTGCCATTGCTGCTCATTATGATTATGAAATATGGCAAATGGATGTCAAGACCGCTTTCCTAAACGGACATCTTGAGGAGGATGTCTATATGGTTCAACCTGAAGGTTTTGTTGATCCGAAATATCCTAAAAAGGTATGCAAGTTAAAGAAGTTAATCTACGGATTGAAACAAGCATCTAGAATGTGGAATCATCGTTTTAATTAGGAGGCCCAGAAATTTGGCTTCGTTAAAAATGGTGATTAAGCTTGTGTATACAAGAAAGCTAGTGGGAGCACTATCATGTTCCTTGTATTATATGTGGATGATATATTATTATTTGGGAACGATATTCCGGCAATGCAAGGAGTTAAAACTTGGTTAAGTAAATGCTTCTCCATTAAGGATCTTGGAGAAGCACAATACGTTTTGGGGATTGGGATCTACCGGGATAGATCCAAGAAACTGATAGGTTTTAATCAAAGTGCATACATTGAAAAGATCTTGAAAAGGTTCAAGATGGAGAACTCTAAGAAAGGTTTGGTACCCATTCAAAGAGGAACGCTCCTTAGTTCATCTCAGTACCCCACCACGAAAGATGAACAAGTGAGAATGAAGAAAGTCTCGTACGCATCTGCTATAGGGTCAATCATGTATGTAATGATATGCACTAGACCGGATGTGTCATACGCTCTTAGCCTGACAAGTAGATACCAGAATAACCCAGGAAACAGTCATTGGATTGCTGTCAAAAGTATATTGAAATACCTTAGGAGGACTAAGGATATGTTTCTAATATATGGGCATGGTGAAGAGGAACTCACTGTAAAAGGTTACGTGGACGCGAGTTTCCAAACTGATCGAGATGATTCTCGATCACAATCCGGTTATGTCTTTACGTTAAATGGAGGTGCAGTCTCTTGGAAGAGTTCAAAACAGGATGTTGTTACATTATCCACTACATTGTCGGAGTACATTGCCGCCTCATTGGCAGCTCAGGAAGCTGCATGGATGAAGAAATTTATTGACGACTTAGGAGTGGTCCCTTCCATTCAGGACCCTCTTGAGATCTTTTGTGATAACGAGGGTGCGATTGCTCAAATCAAGGAACCTCGTGCTCACCAAAAGACCCGTCACATTGAGCGAAGATTCAACTACATAAGGGATGAAGTTGAAAAGGGAAAGATATGTATTCGAAAAGTTCACACAGATCTTAATATAGCGGATCCTCTCACAAAAACCTTACATGGACCAAAACATGCAGGACATGTTTGTGCATTAGGGCTTCGATATTCTAGTGATTGGTCATGATCTGTTTTAAGTATTGTAACGGAACGAAATTGTTCAAACTCATAAATATAATTATGGTATTAATTTATTTTGAGTCAAGTTCCTATTTTGCATATTTTATCCATGAATAAGTAATTATTCTAAATTCCATAGTCGATTACATTTGTGGGAACAAGTGTGAGGTTTAGACTATTATGAACTTGGATTGGTATATATTCACGGGATGAATGTGGGGCAAGGTTGCAACCAAGGTTCATAGATATTTGTGGGATACAAATATTGGAAGACCCGCCCTCAAGATTTACTAAATGGAGCCTTTGTGGTTGATCACATGTAATCTTGAGTAAAGACGAATATCATTGTATCCTCTGACCTGAGATACATATTGGGTTCGGATATTTACCAAGTATCGTGCCTTGATTCTTTCCTTCGCTATTCTGAAATATGGTAGTTCATAAGAAGAGCTCATGTATAATGCAAGGTATATATTTAGGACGTATGTAGTCAAGATGGAATTTGTCCCTCTTATTCGTTGAGAGTCAGATGTCTAAGGCCTGATAAAGTTAAATCTAGAAGAGAGTGATCACTCTGTGTCTCTTGGATTTAACATGACATCTATGACAAAAGGAAATAATGTAAGATTCACCTATTCACATTCGAGAGGGGAACTCGAAAGGGATGATGTTATTGAATGTCACTAAGTCATAACATATTGGGGGTGATGGACGGTCGTTAGGTGGTATCCATCACTTGCATTAATTTCTTATATTTCTCGTGAGATTGAAGGTATTTCGTTTGCCCGAGTGACTGATGTGTGCGAGTTGGTGTATAAAATAGTTATATTTTTTTACAAAATACTATTACATACGATACAATTTTACACAGATTATTTATTTATTTATAGAATGGATATACCTAAACCTTGCTACAACACTTATAGGCAGTGTACCTAATCGTACAGTAGTGTAGTTTTTAGTAAGTCCGGTTCGTTCCACAGGGAGACTTAAACTAGTTCAACACTATATTAGTTTTAATTGTAAAAATACAAATATATATATATAAGTAGTATTATTTTTATAAAAGGGGGTTTTTACCGTTTAATGACAGGTTTGTCGATTTTAAAACTTTAGTCGCAGTTAAAACCTAATGTAAAATATTAAAAATAACTTAATTTAAAGCGTAAAATAAATAACAATAATGAAATTGCGATAAATAAAAATGCAATAAATAAAAAGTACGATAATTAAAGAGTACGATAATTAAAAGTGCAATTAAATACAATGACAATAAATAAAAGTGCGATAATTAAAAGTGCAATTAAATATGAAAATAAAGGAATTATGCTTATTTAAACTTCCGTAATCATGATGTTTGACGTGTTGATTTTAGTTTATTCCCATGGGTTAATTGTCCTTTGTCCTGGATTATTTAATATGTCCGTCTGGTTTTTGTCCATAACAGTCCATCAGTCATAAATATAAAGTGCGAGTGTCCTCGTCAAATTATCCTTATATCCGAAGTCAAATATTCCAACTAATTGGGGACTTAAACTGTAACAAGGTCTTAATACTTTGTTTAATAATTACACCAGGATATCGACTGCGTGTAACCCAAGGTTTTAATACTTTGTTAACAATTACGCCAAGTGTCCTTGTACATAATTCACCCCTGTTTTAATAAGTCCATTAACTATTAATTCATTCCCATGTCCGGTTAAATGAACGATTATTAGTACTTATAAATATCCCGCCCATCGTGTCCGATCGAGTGTATATGGTTATTTATAGGTACGTCCAATTGTAAATCTTTATATTAAATTAACAAACTATCATTTAGTTAAACAAATATAAAGCCCATTAATAGCCCATAGTCTAATTTCCACAAGTGCCGTTCTTTTGTCCAAACCCCAATTATGGTACAAAACCCAATTACCCAATTTTAATATATTTTAGTCCAACATCATGATTACTTCGGCTTAAATAAGCATAATAATAACTTAGCTACGAGACATTAATTTAAAAAGGTTGAACATAACTTACAATGATTAATAATAGCGTAGCGTTACACGGACAGAATTTCGACTTACACCCTTACAACATTCGGTAACATACCCTTATTTTTAGAATTTAAAATTAAAATTTAAAATTAAAATTAATATATATATATATATATATATATATATATATATATATATATATATATATATATATATATATAGATTACGAGTGAGAGATAGATAGATGGTATGGATATTCAGTCGACCAGAGCGTGCTTTTATAGGAATGTGGCCTGGTACTATTCACCGTGCGATCGCATGGGTTTTTCACCTCCAGGCCATGCGATCGCATGGCCTATATTTCCAGCTCCGGTGAGTTTGTTTCTTTGCATGCCTACACTTTTAATATAAATAATTTTAAGAATTATTTAAATATTATATTATATTTATGTGCATAGTTGACTTGTAATTTTTAGTCCGCTGCGTCGAGCGTTGAGAGTTGTCTTTGGTCCCGGTTCCGGATTTTCGAACATCCTTGCGTACAATTTAATATCTTGTATTTTGCGTTTCGCGTCTTGTACTCTTGTAATTTTGAGACGTTTCTCACCAATAATTTGAACCACTTTGATTGTAATTTGTACTTTTGAGCTTTTTGGTCGTTTGCATCTTTAATTCGTCGAATTTTTCTTTTGTCTTCACCTTTTATTATTTAAACGAATATCACTTGTAAATAGAACAATTGCAACTAAAAGCTTGTCTTTCTTGAGGGATAATGCTATGAAATATATGTTCGTTTTTAGCATTATCAAATATTCTCACACTTGAGCATTGCTTGTCCTCAAGCAATATAGTCTTGAAATAAAAATACTAGAATTACTTCTTTATTCTTCACACTTTGTACATCAGTGATTTCTATACGGCGGTATGAACAATGGTAGTAACGATGTGGTTTATAGTCCCACATGACGATAACAATTTAGATCCTTAAGGAAATTGGATCTTTATGAAAACATTTGATCTTTTGAAAATACGATCTAGCTTTTACCCTAAATAAGTTTTCCGGAATAACCCTTCACCGGTGTTTTGTAAATTGTTTTTATGGGTTTGGTGGGTTTCAGATTTGAAAATTTTAGCTCAAAACTTGCGGTTTTGTGTCACCCACTTGCTAACCTTGTATTGGGAAAGCAACACGTCCAGTATACTTGCTCCGTATATTACCTTTCGATAAACTACCGTCCAGTTGTAAAGGAAAGCGTTGAACAAGCAACTGTTAAGGCAGTGTCCCCTAACATGCTTTTAATTATGGTTTATAACGTGTCAGATGCAATTACTATCCTTTGTAGGAGCAATAGTAAAGCTCACCCTATAGTTTTTCGGTCTGGCACAAGGACCTGTCTTTGAACATGCTATGCAACCACCGTTCTTACGGTTGACACCCGATTTGGTTCAGGTGACCTAATGAATTCCAGGTGAATTCCTAGGATTTTACGTTCAATGGTAATGAACGCATTAAAAATGGGTTTTTCAGAAAACAAATTGGTTTGTAATTTTGATCAAAATATTTTCTCGTTCAAGCTCGAGTTTAGATATCATCGAATTCCATGAGTTTGTAATTCTCAATCTTTAAGGTCAATCTCTAGGATTGAGTAATATCAGGCTTAAAAGCTGATTTTTAATCTTTAAGAAAATTATCCTTTCTGGAGGTCTGATTCATTAGTCTTATTAAGCTAATTTGCACGGCGCCCTCCCCATTTTACGAGACAGATCCTCTCATGGTAAGGATAAGTCTGACCACTTGGCGACCCTGTTTGATGCTGAGGTCCGTGGATTTCCAGCTGATTTTCGAGAAAACTTTTCAAGGTTTTTCGTAAACTCTACAACTGGTCTGGACGACAACTTCCTGACCTAAATGAAGAAGCGCGTGTCTTTTTCGGAAGACTTTACTTCCTTTTAATGATGGAATTGATTCATCGTGTAGATCCATCTTTCTTTCAAATATATTAAATTTTCCGGGTAAAACGGTTAATTTTGTCCAAAACAAAAGTATCTTCAATTATTTGTACACAAATATGTGATATATGTTCAAAAAACCTTGGTAAATTTTTCCCACACTTAGCTTTTATTTTCCTTTCTTTGCCTTTTTATTGTCCTCTATTCCATTTTAAATGAATTCTAACATTTTGGGTTGTTTCTCAATTTATGTCCTTTCCGAGGTAACAATAATTTCGGTGTTTTAACACCTAGTTTTATCGTTCATAAATATGTATAAACATGATTTTGAATTCATTTAATTGAAAATTTTGAAAATTTTTACTAGAATTGGGTAGTCAGTATATAAGACTAGGGCTGTTCTTTATTATCAGAGAGCACTAGATTCTAATACAACTACTGCGTTACTAGTATTTTTAATGGTAACCAAGTTTATAAGATAATAATTTTTAAAAATCCGAAAGAATTTAACCCCTTCCCACACTTAAGATCTTGTAATGCCCTCATTTACAAGAAATCAGTAACAATTTAAATTATTGAGGGTGATTAGCGTAGAAAAATGATTAAATTTTACCAAAGTTTCCAAACATATTGGCGTTTGTTTGTTGAATGATAAATGGTGCACATCATTTGTTCATTCCGTCTTGTTGTTACATCACATTTGTTTTTCGTTTTGTCGTCAAAAGTACTAACTTTTGCTGAACTTAATGCCAGTCTTTGAAAATGCGCTGTTTTACCCTGTTATGTACAATTGACAATATACATACATACAAATAATAACATGCATGGTAATTTGAAATGGGACCTAAAATCCCACTTTCAAATCAAATATGAAATATTAGTACAACATAATAAAAATATTAAACAATACATTAATGTATCAAAATATTATGTGTTTAAACATAAATAAATAAAAATAATAAAAAGAATAAAAATCACAGAAAATCACTAACAGGAACTATATCAATCTGGATAGGGGTTCCAGTTCATGTCGTCGTCCGAGTTCCATGGTTGGTGATAGGTGTACTGGTAGGCCTGGTTAGGGTCGTAGAGAGTATATGGTGGTCTCATCTCGGGCTGGTGTGGAGGATAGTAAGCGGGTCGGGTCGGTACATAGTGATCCTGAGGTGACAGCCGGCTCATAATCCGACGCTGATTGAAATGTCCCGTTCTTATTGATTAAAAACGTTCCATATTAATTGATTTCGTTGCGAGGTTTTGACCTCTATATGAGACGTTTTTCAAAGACTGCATTCATTTTAAAACAAACCATAACCTTTATTTCATCAATAAAGGTTTAAAAAGCTTTACGTAGATTATCAAATAATGATAATCTAAAATATCCTGTTTACACACGACCATTACATAATGGTTTACAATACAAATATGTTACAGCAAAATAAGTTTCTTGAATGCAGTTTTTACACAATATCATACAAGCATGGACTCCAAATCTCGTCCTTATTTAAGTATGCGACAGCGGAAGCTCTTAATAATCACCTGAGAATAAACATGCTTAAAACGTCAACAAAAATGTTGGTGAGTTATAGGTTTAACCTATATATATCAAATCATAATAATAGACCACAAGATTTCATATTTCAATACACATCCCATACATAGATATAAAAATTATTCATATGGTGAACACCTGGTAACCGACATTAACAAGATGCATATATAAGAATATCCCCATCATTCCGGGACACCCTTCGGATATGATATAAATTTCGAAGTACTAAAGCATCCGGTACTTTGGATAGGGTTTGTTAGGCCCAATAGATCTATCTTTAGGATTCGCGTCAATTAGGGTGTCTGTTCCCTAATTCTTAGATTACCAGACTTATTAAAAAGGGGCATATTCGATTTCGATAATTCAACCATAGAATATAGTTTCACGTACTTGTGTCTATTTTGTAAATCATTTATAAAACCTGCATGTATTCTCATCCCAAAAATATTAGATTTTAAAAGTGGGACTATAACTCACTTTCACAGATTTGTACTTCGTCAAGAAGTAAGACTTGGCCACTGGTTGATTCACGAACCTATAACAATATATACATATATATCAAAGTATGTTCAAAATATATTTACAACACTTTTAATATATTTTGATGTTTTAAGTTTTTTAAGTCAGCTGTCCTCGTTAGTAACCTACAACTAGTTGTCCACAGTTAGATGTACAGAAATAAATTGATAAATATTATCTTGAATCAATCCACGACCCAGTGTATACGTATCTCAGTATTGATCACAACTCAAACTATATATATTTTGGAATCAACCTCAACCCTGTATAGCTAACTCCAACATTCACATATAGAGTGTCTACGGTTGTTCCGAAATATATATAGATGTATCGACATGATAGGTCGAAACATTGTATATGTGTCTATGGTATCTCAAGATTACATAATATACAATACAAGTTGATTAAGTTATGGTTGGAATAGATTTGTTACCAATTTTCACGTAGCTAAAATGAGAAAAATTATCCAATCTTGTTTTACCCATAACTTCTTCATTTTAAATCCGTTTTGAGTGAATCAAATTGCCATGGTTTCATATTGAACTCTATTTTATGAATCTAAACAGAAAAAGTATAGGTTTATAGTCGGAAAAATAAGTTACAAGTCGTTTTTGTAAAGGTAGTCATTTCAGTCGAAAGAACGGCGTCTAGATGACCATTTTAGAAAACATACTTCCACTTTGAGTTTAACCATAATTTTTGGATATAGTTTCATGTTCATAATAAAAATCATTTTCTCAGAATAACAACTTTTAAATCAAAGTTTATCATAGTTTTTAATTAACTAACCCAAAACAGCCCGCGGTGTTACTACGACGGCGTAAATCCGGTTTTACGGTGTTTTTCGTGTTTCCAGGTTTTAAATCATTAAGTTAGCATATCATATAGATATAGAACATGTGTTTAGTTGATTTTAAAAGTCAAGTTAGAAGGATTAACTTTTGTTTGCGAACAAGTTTAGAATTAACTAAACTATGTTCTAGTAATTACAAGTTTAAACCTTCGAATAAGATAGCCTTATATATATGAATCGAATGATGTTATGAACATCATTACTACCTTAAGTTCCTTGGATAAACCTACTGGAAAAGAGAAAAATGGATCTAGCTTCAACGGATCCTTAGATGGCTTGAAGTTCTTGAAGCAGAATCATGACACGAAAACAAGTTCAAGTAAGATCATCACTTGAAATAAGATTGTTATAGTTATAGAAATTGAACCAAAGTTTTAATATGATTATTACCTTGTATTAGAATGATAACCTACTGTAAGAAACAAAGATTTCTTGAGGTTGGATGATCACCTTACAAGATTGGAAGTGAGCTAGCAAACTTGAAAGTATTCTTGATTTTATGTAACTAGAACTTGTAGAATATATGAAGAACACTTAGAACTTGAAGATAGAACTTGAGAGAGATCAATCAGATGAAGAAAATTGAAGAATGAAAGTGTTTGTAGGTGTTTTTGGTCGTTGGTGTATGGATTAGATATAAAGGATATGTAATTTTGTTTTCATGTAAATAAGTCATGAATGATTACTCATATTTTTGTAATTTTATGAGATATTTCATGCTAGTTTCCAAATGATGGTTCTCACATGTGTTAGGTGACTCACATGGGCTGCTAACAGCTGATCATTGGAGTGTATATACCAATAGTACATACATCTAAAAGCTGTGTATTGTACGAGTACGAATACAGGTGCATATGAGTAGAATTGTTGATGAAACTGAACGAGGATGTAATTGTAAGCATTTTTGTTAAGTAGAAGTATTTTGATAAGTGTATTGAAGTCTTTCAAAAGTGTATAAATACATATTAAAACACTACAAATATATACATTTTAACTGAGTCGTTAAGTCATCGTTAGTCGTTACATGTAAGTGTTATTTTGAAACCTTTAGGTTAACGATCTTGTTAAATGTTGTTAACCCAATGTTTATAATATCAAATGAGATTTTAAATTATTATATTATCATGATATTATCATGTATGAATATCTCTTAATATGATATATATACATTAAATGTCTTTACAACGATAATCGTTACATATATGTCTCGTTTAAAAATCATTAAGTTAGTAGTCTTGTTTTTACATATGTAGTTCATTGTTAATATATTTAATGATATGTTTACTTATCATAGTATCATGTTAACTATATATATATATATATATATCCATATATATGTCATCATATAGTTTTTACAAGTTTTAACGTTCGTGAATCACCGGTCAACTTGGGTGGTCAATTGTCTATATGAAACATATTTCAATTAATCAAGTCTTAACAAGTTTGATTGCTTAACATGTTGGAAACATTTAATCATGTAAATATCAATCTCAATTAATATATATAAACATGGAAAAGTTCGGGTCACTACAGTACCTACCCGTTAAATAAATTTCGTCCCGAAATTTTAGCTGTTGAAGGTGTTGACGAATCTTCTGGAAATAGATGCGGGTATTTCTTCTTCATCTGATCTTCACGCTCCCAGGTGAACTCGGGTCCTCTACGAGCATTCCATCGAACCTTAACAATTGGTATCTTGTTTTGCTTAAGTCTTTTAACCTCACGATCCATTATTTCGACGGGTTCTTCGATGAATTGAAGTTTTTCGTTGATTTGGATTTCATCTAACGGAATAGTGAGATCTTCTTTAGCAAAACATTTCTTCAAATTCGAGACGTGGAAAGTGTTATGTACAGTCACGAGTTGTTGAGGTAACTCAAGTCGGTAAGCTACTGGTCCGACACGATCAATAATCTTGAATGGTCCAATATACCTTGGATTTAATTTCCCTCATTTACCAAATCGAACAACGCCTTTCCAAGGTGCAACTTTAAGCATGACCATCTCTCCAATTTCAAATTCTATATCTTTTCTTTTAATGTCAGCGTAGCTCTTTTGTCGACTTTGGGCGGTTTTCAACCGTTGTCGAATTTGGATGATCTTCTCTGTAGTTTCTTGTATAATCTCCGGACCCGTAATCTGTCTATCCCCCACTTCACTCCAACAAATCGGAGACCTGCACTTTCTACCATAAAGTGCTTCAGACGGCGCCATCTCAATGCTTGAATGGTATCTGTTGTTGTAGGAAAATTCTGCTAACGGTAGATGTCGATCCCAACTGTTTCCGAAATCAATAACACATGCTCGTAGCATGTCTTCAAGCGTTTGTATCATCCTTTCGCTCTGCCCATCAGTTTATGGATGATAGGAATTACTCATGTCTAGACGAGTTCCTAATGCTTGCTGTAATGTCTGCCAGAATCTTGAAATAAATCTGCTATCCCTATCAGAGATAAAAGAGATTGGTATTCCATGTCTGGAGACGACTTCCTTCAAATACAGTCGTGCTAACTTCTCCATCTTGTCATCTTCTCTTATTGGCAGGAAGTGTGCTGATTTGGTGAGACGATCAACTATTACCCAAATAGTATCAAAACCACTTGCAGTCCTTGGCAATTTAGTGATGAAATCCATGATAATATTTTCCCATTTCCATTCCGGGATTTCGGGTTGTTGAAGTAGACCTGATGGTTTCTGATGCTCAGCTTTGACCTTAGAACACGTCAAACATTCTCCTACGTATTTAGCAACATCGGCTTTCATACCCGGCCACCAAAAATGTTTCTTGAGATCCTTGTACATCTTCCCCGTTCCAGGATGTATTGAGTATCTGGTTTTATGAGCTTCTCTAAGTACCATTTCTCTCATATCTCCAAATTTTGGTACCCAAATCCTTTCAGCCCTATACCGGGTTCTGTCTTCCCAAATATTAAGATGCTTCTCCGATCCTTTGGGTATTTCATCCTTTAAATTTCCCTCTTTTAAAACTCCTTGTTGCGCCTCCTTTATTTGAGTAGTAAGGTTATTATGAATCATTATATTCATAGATTTTACTCGAATGGGTTCTCTGTCCTTCCTGCTCAAGGCATCGGCTACAACATTTGCCTTCTTTGGGTGGTAACGAATCTCAAAGTCGTAATCATTCAATAATTCAATCCACCTACGCTGCCTCATATTCAGTTGTTTCTGATTAAATATGTGTTGAAGACTTTTGTGGTCGGTATATATAATACTTTTGACCCCATATAAGTAGTGCCTCCAAGTCTTTAATGCAAAAACAATCGCGCCTAATTCCAAATCATGCATCGTATAATTTTGTTCGTGAATCTTCAATTGTCTAGACGCATAAGCAATCGCCTTCGTTCGTTGCATTAATACACAACCGAGACCTTGCTTTGATGCGTCACAATAAATCACAAAATCATCATTCCCTTCAGGCAATGACAATATAGGTGCCGTAGTTAGCTTTTTCTTCAATAACTGAAACGCTTTCTCTTGTTCATCATTCCATTTAAATTTCTTCCCTTTATGCGTTAATGCAGTCAAGGGTTTTGCTATTCTGGAAAAGTCTTGGATGAACCTTCTGTAGTAACCAACTAGTCCTAAAAACTGGCGTATGTGTTTGGGAATTTTCGGGGTTTCCCACTTTTCAACACTTTCTATCTTTGCCGGATCCACCTTAATACCTTCTTTGTTCACTATGTGACCGAGGAATTGAACTTCTTATAACCAAAATGCACACTTTGAAAACTTAGCGTAAAATTCTTCCTTCCTCAATACTTCTAACACCTTTCTCAAATGTTCACTGTGTTCTTGGTCATTCTTTGAGTAAATAAGTATGTCATCAATGAAAACAATGACAAACTTGTCAAGGTATGGTCCACACACTCGGTTCATAAGGTCCATGAACACAGCTGGTGCATTAGTTAAACCAAACGGCATGACCATAAACTCGTAATGACCGTAACGTGTTCTGAAAGCAGTCTTTGGAATATCATCTTCTTTCACCCGCATTTGATGATACCCGGAACGTAAGTCAATCTTTGAATAAATAGACGAGCCTTGTAGTTGATCAAATAAGTCATCGATTCTCGGTAGTGGGTAGCGGTTCTTGATGGTAAGTTTGTTCAACTCTCGGTAGTCGATACACAACCTGAATGTACCATCTTTCTTCTTGACAAACAAAACAGGAGCTCCCTACGGTGATGTGCTTGGTCGAATGAAACCACGCTCTAAAAGTTCTTGTAATTGGCTTTGCAGTTCTTTCATCTCGCTGGGTGCGAGTCTGTAAAGAGCACGAGCTATTGGTACAGCTCCTGGTACAAGATCTATTTGAAATTCAACGGATCGATTTGGGGGTAATCCCGGTAATTCTTTTGGAAATACATCGGGAAATTCTTTTGCAATGGAAACATCATTGATGCTCTTTTCTTCAGTTTGTACTTTCTCGACGTGTGCTAGAACAGCATAGCAACCTTTTCTTATTAGTTTTTGTGCCTTCAAATTACTAATAAGATGTAGCTTCGTGTTGCCCTTTTCTCCGTACACCATTAAGGGTTTTCCTTTTTCTCGTATAATGCGAATTGCATTTTTGTAACAAACGATCTCTGCTTTCACTTCTTTCAACCAGTCCATACTGATTATCACATCAAAACTCCCTAACTCTACTGGTATCAAATCAATCTTAAATGTTTCGCTAACCAGTTTAATTTCTCAATTCCGACATATATTATCTGCTGAAATTAATTTACCATTTGCTAATTCGAGTAAAAATTTACTATCCAAAGGCGTCAATGGACAACTTAATTTAGCACAAAAATCTCTACTCATATAGCTTCTATCCGCACCCGAATCAAATAAAATGTAAGCAGATTTATTGTCAATAAGAAACGTACCCATAACAAGCTCCGGGTCTTCCTGTGCCTCTGCCGCATTAATATTGAAAACTCTTCCGCGGCCTTGTCCATTCGTGTTCTCCTGGTTCGGGCAATTTCTAATAATGTGGCCTGGTTTTCCACATTTATAACAAACTACATTGGCATAACTTGCTCCGACACTACTTGCTCTGCCATTACTCGTTCTGACACCATTTGTTCCTTTCGTTCTATTAACCCCTGGTCCGTAGGCCTCACACTTCACCGCTCTATGACCATTTCTTTTACACTTGTTGCAAAATTTGGTGCAGAACCCCGAGTGATACTTTTCACACCTTTGGCATAGCTGCTTCTGATTGTTATTGTTGTTGCGGTTATTATTGTTGTTGGGATGATTGTTGTAGTTGCTATTATTGTTGTTGTTGTTGTTTTTGTTATTGTTGGGCCGTTTGTTGTAGTTGCGATTGATGTTGCGATTGTTGGGATAATTGTTGCGATTATTGTTGTAATTGCTGTTGTTGTTGTATTGGTGATTCTTATCACCGTTTTCCTCCCACTTTCTTTTGACTTGCTTCACATTGGCCTCTTCAGCAGTCTGTTCTTTAATTCTTTCTTCAATCTGGTTCACTAGTTTGTGAGCCATTCTACATGCCTGTTGTATGGAGGCGGGCTCGTGTGAACTTATATCTTCTTGGATTCTTTCCGGTAATCCTTTCACAAACGCGTCGATCTTCTCTTCCTCATCTTCGAATGCTCCCGAACACAATAGGCACAATTCTGTGAATCGTCTTTCGTACGTGGTAATATCAAATCCTTGGGTTCGTAACCCTCTAAGTTCTGTCTTGAGCTTATTGACCTCGGTTCTGGGACGGTACTTCTCGTTCATCAAGTGCTTGAATGCTGACCACGGTAGTGCGTACGCATCGTCTTGTCCCACTTGCTCTAGATAGGTATTCCACCATGTTATCGCAGAACCTGTGAAGGTATGCGTAGCGTACTTCACTTTGTCCTCTTCAGTACACTTACTTATGGCAAACACCGATTTGACCTTCTCGGTCCACCGTTTCAATCCGATCGGTCCTTCGGTTCCATCAAATTCCAAAGGTTTGCAGGCAGTGAATTATTTGTAGGTGCATCCTACACGATTTCCTGTACTGCTAGATCCAAGGTTATTGTTGGTATGTAGCGCAGCCTGTACTGCTGCTATGTTTGAAGCTAGAAAAGTACGAAATTCCTCTTCATTCATATTCACGGTGTGTCGAGTAGTCGGTGCCATTTCCTTCAAAATAGTCAAATGGAACAAGTTAATCATACAGAATATTAAGAGTAGTTAATAGTATTTCGTAGCATAATATGAACTCATTTATAATAGCTTTTTCTTCATATTAGCGTTTTATAAGTTTAAATTCGGGTAGTACCTACCCGTTAAGTTCATACTTAGTAGCTAATATACAATTCAACTACTACAATTCTATATGAAAAACTGATTATAATAATATTTCGCATTCAAACTTTTACACAATATTTTACAAACTTACAATACCGCTTATTTTACATATAGCATGAAATATAGCACACAATAAATTTGATACAAGATGGTTGTGAAGATAATTCTAGCTAGTACACAAGTCGTTCAGCAAAGGCAATAAAGACACGTAATTCATACGTCCAGAAACAAGTCATGCATTCTGATTTTACTAGGATTACTTCCCATCCTTGGTCTTGTGGAACATAACCGTTATGGACGTTGACAAGATAGCGTGTTGTAACATCGTCAAAGGGACGAGGGTTACGTAATGTCCAACAGTCCCGTAACAATCTAAAAACCTCATTTCTTACCCCAATTACCGACTCCGTCACTTGTGGGAACGTTTTGTTTAATAGTTGTAGCCCGATGTTCTTGTTCTCACTTTGGTGAGAAGCAAACATTACTAATCCGTAAGCATAACATGCTTCTTTATGTTGCATGTTAGCCGCTTTTTCTAAATCACGAAGTCCAATATTCGGATATATTGAGTCAAAATAATTTCTTAACCCATTACGTAAAATAGCATTTAGGTTCCCCACAATATATGCGTCAAAGTAAACACATCGTAACTTATGGATTTCCCAATGTGATATCCCCCATCTTTTGAACGAAAGCCTTTTATAAACCAAGGCATTCTTGGAACGTTCTTCGAGTGTCTTACAAACTGATCTCGCCTTAAATAGTTGTGCCGAAGAATTCTGACCGACTCTAGACAAGATTTCATCAATCATGTCTCCGGGTAGATCTCTTAAAATATTGGGTTGTCTATCCATTTTGTGTTTTTATACTGTAAAATAGACAAGAGTTAGATTCATAAAAAAAATACTTATTAATACAAGCAATTTTTACATATATCTTAAAGCATAAGCACACTATATTACATATATTACACCACACGAATTCAACTATCTTATTCCGACTTGCTTGTTTCTTCTTCTTCGGTTTTGGTTCGTTTTGCCAAGTTTCTAGGGATATATGATGTTCCCCTAATACGAGCCGTCGTTTTCCACATTGGTTTAGAAAAACCTGGTGGTTTAGAGGTTCCCAGGTCATTGTTACAACTTAAGGACTTCGGGGGTTGACGATACATATAAAGTTCATCGGGGTTGGAATTAGATTTCTCTATTTTTATGCCCTTTCCCTTATTATTTTCTTTTGCCTTTTTAAATTCAGTTGGGGTAATTTCTATAACATCATCGGAATTCTCGTCGGAATCCGATTCATCGGAGAATTGGTAATCCTCCCAATATTTTGCTTCCTTGGCGGAAACACCATTGACCATAATTAACCTTGGTCGGTTGGTTGAGGATTTTCTTTTACTTAACCGTTTTATTATTTCCCCTACCGGTTCTATTTCTTCATCCGGTTGCGATTCTTCTTTCGGTTCCGATTCTTCTTCCGGTTCCGACTCTTCTTCCGGTTCCTCTTCGGGAACTTGTGAATCAGTCCACGAATCATTCCAATTTACATTTGACTCTTCATTATTATTAGGTGAGTCAATGGGACTTGTTCTAGAGGTAGACATCTATCACATAATATCAAACGCGTTAAGAGATTAATATATCACATAATATTCACATGTTAAAAATATATAGTTTCCAACAAAATTTGTTAAGCAATTATTTTTCAGGTAAACACGGTCGAAGTCCAGACTCACTAATGCATCCTAACAAACTCGATAAGACACACTAATGCAAAATTCTGGTTCTCTAAGACCAACGCTCGGATACCAACTGAAATGTCCCGTTCTTATTGATTAAAAACGTTCCATATTAATTGATTTCGTTGCGAGGTTTTGACCTCTATATGAGACGTTTTTTAAAGACTGCATTCATTTTTAAACAAACCATAACCTTTATTTCATCAATAAAGGTTTTAAAAGCTTTACGTAGATTATCAAATAATGATAATCTAAAATATCCTGTTTACACACGACCATTACATAATGGTTTACAATACAAATATGTTACAACAAAATAAGTTTCTTCAATGCAGTTTTTACACAATATCATACAAGCATGGACTCCAAATCTCGTCCTTATTTAAGTATGCGACAGCGGAAGCTCTTAATAATCACCTGAGAATAAACATGCTTAAAACGTCAACAAAAATGTTGGTAAGTTATAGGTTTAACCTATATATATCAAACCATAATAATAGACCACAAGATTTTAAATTTCAATACACATCCCATACATAGAGATAAAAATCATTCATATGGTGAACACCTGGTAACCGACATTAACAAGATGCATATATAAGAATATCCCCATCATTCCGGGACACCCTTCGGATATGATATAAATTTCAAAGTACTAAAGCATCCGGTACTTTGGATGGGGTTTATTAGGCCCAATAGATCTATCTTTAGGATTCGCGTCAATTAGGGTGTCTGTTCCCTAATTCTTAGATTACCAGACTTAATAAAAAGGGCATATTCAATTTCGATAATTCATCCATAGAATGTAGTTTCACGTACTTGTGTCTATTTTGTAAATCATTTATAAAACCTGCATGTATTCTCATCCCAAAAATATTAGATTTTAAAAGTGGGACTATAACTCACTTTCACAGATTTTTACTTCGTCGGGAAGTAAGACTTGGCTACTGGTTGATTCATGAACCTATAACAATATATACATATATATCAAAGTATGTTCAAAATATATTTACAACACTTTTAATATATTTTGATGTTTTAAGTTTATTAAGTCGGCTGTCCTCGTTAGTAACCTACAACTAGTTGTCCACAGTTAGATGTACAGAAATAAATCGATAAATATTATCTTGAATCAATCCACGACCCAGTGTATATGTATCTCAGTATTGATCACAACTCAAACTATATATATTTTGGAATCAATCTCAACCCTGTATAGCTAACTCCAACATTCACATATAGAGTGTCTATGGTTGTTCCGAAATATATATAGATGTGTCGACATGATAGGTCGAAACATTGTATACGTGTCTATGGTATCTCAAGATTACATAATATACAATACAAGTTGATTAAGTTATGGTTGGAATAGATTTGTTACCAATTTTCACGTAGCTAAAATGAGAAAAATTATCCAATCTTGTTTTACCCATAACTTCTTTATTTTAAATCCGTATTGAGTGAATCAAATTGCTATGGTTTCATATTGAACTCTATTTTATGAATCTAAACAGAAAAAGTATAGGTTTATAGTCATTTCAGTCGAAAGAACGACGTCTAGATGACCATTTTAGAAAACATACTTCCACTTTGAGTTTAACCATAATTTTTGGATATAGTTTCATGTTCATAATAAAAATCATTTTCTCAGAATAACAACTTTTAAATCAAAGTTTATCATAGTTTTTAATTAACTAACCCAAAACAGCCCGCGGTGTTACTACGACGGCGTAAATCCGGTTTTACGGTGTTTTTCGTGTTTCCAGGTTTTAAATCATTAAGTTAGCATATCATATAGATATAGAACATGTGTTTAGTTGATTTTAAAATTCAAGTTAGAAGGATTAACTTTTGTTTGCGAACAAGTTTAGAATTAACTAAACTATGTTCTAATGATTACAAGTTTAAACCTTCGAATAAGATAGCTTTATATATATGAATCGAATGATGTTATGAACATCATTACTACCTTAAGTTCCTTGGATAAACCTACTGGAAAAGAGAAAAATGGATCTAGCTTCAACGGATCCTTGGATGGCTCGAAGTTCTTGAAGCAGAATCATGACACGAAAACAAGTTCAAGTAAGATCATCACTTGAAATAAGATTGTTATAGTTATAGAAATTGAACCAAAGTTTGAATACGATTATTACCTTGTATTAGAATGATAACCTACTGTAAGAAACAAAGATTTCTTGAGGTTGGATGATCACCTTACAATATTGGAAGTGAGCTAGCAAACTTGAAAGTATTCTTGATTTTATGTAACTAGAACTTGTAGAATATATGAAGAACACTTAGAACTTGAAGATAGAACTTGAGAGAGATCAATTAGATGAAAAAAATTGAAGAATGAAAGTGTTTGTAGGTGTTTTTGGTCATTGGTGTATGGATTAGATATAAAGGATATGTAATTTTGTTTTCATATAAATAAGTCATGAATGATTACTCATATTTTTGTAATTTTATGAGATATTTCATGCTAGTTGCCAAATGATGGTTCCCACATGTGTTAGGTGACTCACATGGCCTGCTAAGAGCTAATCATTGGAGTGTATATACCACTAGTACATACATCTAAAAGCTGTGTATTGTACGAGTACGAATACGGGTGCATACGAGTAGAATTGTTGATGAAACTGAACGAGGATGTAATTGTATGCATTTTTGTTAAGTAGAAGTATTTTAATAAGTGTATTGAAGTCTTTCAAAAGTGTATAAATACATATTAAAAGACTACATATATTTACATTTTAACTGAGTCGTTAAGTCCTCGTTAGTCGTTACATGTAAGTGTTGTTTTGAAACCTTTAGGTTAACGATCTTGTTAAATGTTGTTAACCCAATGTTTATAATATCAAATGAGATTTTAAATTATTATATTATCATGATATTATCATGTACGAATATCTCTTAATATGATATATATACATTAAATGTCTTTACAACGATAATCGTTACATATATGTCTCGTTTAAAAATCATTAAGTTAGTAGTCTTGTTTTTACATATGTAGTTCATTGTTAATATACTTAATGATATGTTTACTTATCATAGTATCATGTTAACTATATATATATCCATATATATGTCATCATATAGTTTTTACAAGTTTTAACGTTCGTGAATCACCGGTCAACTTGGGTGGTCAATTGTCTATATGAAACATATTTCAATTAATCAAGTCTTAACAAGTTTGATTGCTTAACATGTTGGAAACATTTAATCATGTAAATATCAATCTCAATTAATATATATAAACATGGAAAAGTTCGGGTCACTACACTGATGATAGTCCCATCTATCATGCTGTCGTTGCCTGGAATGCTCGTAATCATTCCGGGCTTGCCACTGCTCCATCTGACTAAATCTCTCCCCGTTTGTCATATCTACCTCATCTACACGCTGGTAGACATCAGTCATAGCCTCCCTAATGACATCCCTAATGTCATCCGCTTCCTCCATTTCCTTATCTGAACCTCTCTCTACCTGAGGATGACTACCTTCATAGGGTACTGCCTGGTTGCGTCTGCTCTTTAATACCTTAGCACCCTGATAGACCTTCAATCCTAAAGGCTCAACCTGTTCCCTACATTCCAAAAGTGGACCCCCTTGTTCCCTATCTGTAGTGACCCGAACTTTTCCATGTTTATATATATTAAATGAAATTGTTATTTACATGATTAAGTGTTTCCAACATGTTAAGCAATCAAACTTGTGAAGACTTGATTAATTGAAATAGGTTTCATATAGACAATTGACCACCCAAGTTGACCGGTGATTCACGAACGTTAAAACTTGTAAAAACTATATGATGACATATATATGGTTATATATATAGTTAACATGATATTATGATAAGTAAACATATCATTAAGTATATTAACAATGAACTACATATGTAAAAACAAGACTACTAACTTAATGATTTTGAAACGAGACATATATGTAACGATTATCGTTGTAACGACATTTAATGTATATATATCATATTAAGAGATATTCGTACATCATAATATCATGATAATATAATAATTTAAAATCTCTTTTGATATTATAAACATTGGGTTAACAACATTTAACCAGATCGTTAACCTAAAGGTTTCAAAACAACACTTACATGTAACGACTAACGATGACTTAACGACTCAGTTAAAATGTATATACATGTAGTGTTTTAATATGTATTCATACACTTTTGAAAGACTTCAAGACACTTATCAAAATACTTCTACTTAACAAAAATGCTTGCAATTACATCCTCGTTCAGTTTCATCAACAATTCTACTCGTATGCACCCGTATTCGTACTCGTACAATACACAGCTTTTAGATGTATGTACTATTGGTATATACACTCCAATGATCAGCTCTTAGCCGCCCATGTGAGTCACCTAACACATGTGAGAACCATCATTTGGCAACTAGCATGAAATATCTCATAAAATTACAAAAATATGAGTAATCATTCATGACTTATTTACATGAAAACAAAATTACATATCCTTTATATCTAATCCATACACCAACGACCAAAAACACCTACAAACACTTTCATTCTTCAATTTTCTTCATCTAATTGATCTCTCTCAAGTTCTATCTTCAAGTTCTAAGTGTTCTTCATAAATTCCAAAAGTTCTAGTTTCATAAAATCAAGAATACTTCCAAGATTGCAAGTTTACTTCCAAGTTTTCTAAATCCATTCCAAGTAATCATCCAAGATCAAGAAACCTTTTTTACTTACAGTAGGTTATCTTTCTAATACAAGGTAATAATCATATTCAAACTTTAATTCAATTTCTATAACTATAACAATCTTATTTCGAGTGGAAATCTTTCTTGAAATTGTATTCGTGTCATGATTCTGCTTCAAGAACTTTCAAGCCATCCAAGGATCCTTTGAAGCTAGATCCATTTTTCTTATTTCCAGTAGGTTTATCCAAGGAACTTGAGGTAGTAATAATTTTCATAACATCATTCGATTCATACATAAAAAGCTGTCTTATTCAACGTTATAAACTTGTAATCACTAGAACATAGTTTAGTTAATTCTAAACTTGTTCGCAAATAAAGTTAATCCTTCTAACTAGACTTTTAAAATCAACTAAACACATGTTCTATATCTATATGATATGCTAACTTAATGATTTAAAACCCGGAAACACGATAAACACCATAAAACTGGATATACGCCGTCGTAGTAAAACCGGTGGCTGTTTTGGTTGGGATAATTAAAAGCCAAGAAGAACTTTGATTTAAAAGCTATACTTTTGGAAAAATGATTTTTCTTATGAACATGAAACTATTTCCAAAAATCATGGTTAAACTCGGAGTGAAAGTATGTTTTTCAAAATGGTCATCAAGATGTCGTTCTTTCGACGGAAATGACTAACTCTTTCAAAAATGACTTGTAACTTGTATTTCCAGCTATAAACTTATACTTTTTATGTTTATATTCATAAAGTTAAGTTCAATACGAAACCGTGGCCACTAGAATCACTCAAAACGGATTAGAAACGAAGAAATGGCGAGTAAAACAAGATTGATAAAAACTACTCATTTTACCTACGTGAAAGTTAGTAATAAATCTATTCCAACCATAACCTAATCAACTTATATTGTATATTATGTAATCTTGAGATACCATAGACACGTATACAATGTTTCGACCTATCATGTCGACCCATCTATATATATATTGCGGAACAACCATAGACACTCTATATGTGAATGTTGGAGTTAGCTATACAGGGTTGAGGTTGATTTCAAAAAATATATATATATATATATATAGTTTGAGTTGTGATCAATACTGAGATACGTATACACTGGGTCGTGGATTGATTCAAGATAATATTTATCGATTTATTTATGTACATCTAACTGTGGACAACTAGTTGTAGGTTACTAACGAGGACAGCTGACTTAATAAACTTAAAACATCAAAATGTATTAAAAGTTTTGTAAATATATTTTGAACATACTTTGATATATATGTATATATTGTTATAGGTTTGTGAATCAACCAGTGGCCAAGTCTTACTTCCCGACGAAGTAAAAATCTGTGAAAGTGAGTTATAGTCCCACTTTTAAAATCTAATATTTTTGGGATGAGAATACATGCAGGTTTTATAAATGATTTACAAAATAGACACAAGTACGTGAAACTACATTCAATGGTTGAATTATCGAAATTGAATATGCCCCTTTTTATTAAGTCTGGTAATATAAGAATTAGGGAACAGACACCCTAATTGAAGCGAATCCTAAAGATAGATCTATTGGGCCTAACAAACCCCATCCAAAGTACCGGATGCTTTAGTACTTTGAAATTTATATCATATCCGAAGGGTGTCCCGGAATTATGGGGATATTCTTATATATGCATCTTGTTAATGTCGGTTACCAGGTGTTCACCATATGAATGATTTTTATCTCTATGTATGGGATGTGTATTGAAATATGAAATCTTGTGGTCTATTGTTACGATTTGATATATATAGGTTAAACCTATAACTCACCAACATTTTTGTTGACGTTTAAACCATGTTTATTCTCAGGTGAATACTAAGAGCTTCCGCTGTTGCATACTAAAATAAGGACAAGATTTGGAGTCCATGTTTGTATGATATTGTGTAAAAACTGCATTCAAGAAACTGATTTCGATGTAACATATTTGTATTGTAAACCATTTTGTAATGGTCGTGTGTAAACAGGATATTTTAGATTATCATTATTTGATAATCTACGTAAAGCTTTTTAAACCTTTATTTATGAAATAAAGGTTATGGTTTGTTTTAAAAATGAATGCAGTCTTTGAAAAAACGTCTCATATAGAGGTCAAAACCTCGCAACAAAATCAATTAATATGGAACCTTTTTAATCAATAAGAATGGAACATTTCACTATCTACACCCAAATACTCTCCAATGAGAGTAACAAAAATACCTCCTCCTATTATTCCCCCTTCCTGTATTCCTTCCACCATCTTAGACAAATAAAAACCAACACAGTAGGGGATATTAACAAAGCTTCTTGGGTCTCGAATACACTTTAGCTAAAATAAATCATGTAAGGTCATTTTCTCCTTGTTGTGACCTCTCTGTGTAATCGAGTTAGCCAGAAATCTATGAATTATACAAAGTTCGGCTTTGTTAATATGTAAGTAGGAGTGTTTTCCTCCTAGCGTAAAAACATTATAGTTTGACATACACCTCCAGACGGCGTTCGCGTCAAAATTCCTATCTACCCTTTCACCACGATAAATCAAATTCATAAAATCAGGTAGTAGTAATTCACCAGGAGTATATATCTGTAAAGCCCTGGCCATGTCCAGCATGGACATCCTGTACATCCTACGGCAAAGTATAAATCTAAGAAAACTTCTATCATCTAATCTATCTACATCTACATTTAACGCTATAGTACTCATGAGCTCAACACACCATTCCTTATATACAGGCCTACGAATGGTGAATAGATGTTCCCAATCGGTAAAAGAAGAACTGCCATACCTTTGGATCAGATGCTCCCTAACTGAGTTAGCTAGTTGGACCCTTTCCAAAGGATCCCAATCGATTACCCTTGGCACTTCTATATTTTTCGGTATCAGTTTGAATTTGTTACTTTGATATGTCGGGTAATCTCTCCAGCTTCTATCGAATCTCAGATTAGGATGCAACGTGTGTTCAGGAATCGTTGGGTATTCTACTGGTGGATGCATCGGATATACTATGAAGGCATCAACAAATTGTAGCAGATCATAATAAGGTACATGTTGATCAAGCTGTTGTTGTGGTTCCTGTTGTTGTTCCAGTTCAGGTTCTGGCTCGTTTTGCGACTCATATTCTGGTTCAGGTTATGGTTGTGGTTGTCTAGATTATAATGATGCACCTCCAGTTTCAGTATATTTCTGCAAAACACATTAAACACCAAATTTGTGCATCCAAATATGCATTAGTGTTAGCAAAATAACAACTTAAAACAATCACAATGACTTGTTTAATCAAAATTAAACTTATGCTCATTTTCACAATTTTATCAATTCTACACTTTTTCAAATAAGCATATATGAAAATGTATACAAAGTTCATAAGCATTTAACTCAAATAACATGTCAAAATAGTCATTACTAGCAATTAAACAAGTCTCAAATGGCATTTACATCAATTTAATCAAGTTCATGAATTTTAGACTTAAAAAGTCCACTTTAATTCTCAAAAATTATGTTTAGGATCAAAGTTTGGATCATTTAGCTACCTAAACATGTTACCCTACTTAATTTAGCAACAATTCATGAAACAAATTGGCCATAACCTGTTTATATCAAAAAGCCCCAAATTGCTCAAGAACACAAACCCTAGATTTCTAAAAATTTTGAAATTTTTGGATTCAAATCATGTTAAATAGCATCAATCTAGGTTATACATGCATAAAATACTAACAATTTAACACTAATTACATTAGAAATTAACAAAATTGAATTAGGTAAAATATTGATAAATATCACAAAAACTAGAAAATTTAAGAGTTTAGGGGTATAATTTTTACCTTTTTGTTGAAAAATCCGAACCTAAGCATGATTAGAGCAAAAAAATTTGACGAATTACGGTGAAAATTTGCGAATTTTAGAGATGATTTTGGAGTATTTTCGGGTGTTTGTGTGTGTGGTGGTGTGAAGAACAGACTGCTCGATGCTATTTGTTTCTTGGCCTGATTTCCAGCTCCATGCGATCGCATGGCTCTGAAGGCCAAATCCCATGCGATCGCATGGGGTCCGGGTACAGTACCTTTTTGTTTTTGTTTTTTTTTTTTTTATGAAACCTTTACTAATAAAACATATAAATAATTAAAAATTAAAATTTTTTTTCTTTTTAGGATGAGGGCGTTTCGAATCGTTGTCCTAGTCCGTCCCTCGACAAAATTTTAAAATTTGTCAATTCAAAGCTCAGTTTTTAAAAGCAAAGATTTTTGGGTTTTTTTTAAATGTTTTTGGCATACTTTAATTCAACAAGATTAAAAATAATGATAATAAAAGTTCTCGTCCCTCCCTCGGGTAGAGCAATTTCGGTTCAACGACCTAGTTTTCAACTCACGACGAATTTTAAAAATCATATTTTTAACTTAGCGAAATAAAGTAAATTTTTGTTTTTAAATTCACACCAAACTTAAATTTAAAATGCATAAAATTAAAAATTCATATTATTAAAATTAAAATTTCACACCGAATTTATATTATATTTTTGTTTTTATACATACAATCTTATATTAAAAATATTAATTTTTTAAATATTTACAAACTTAAATATATTGATTTAAAAACATTTACAATAATAATTTAATATTTATTTTAAAAACAAAGTAAAAATAAAATTAAAAATCTTTTTGGTCTTTTATCCTACTTTAATCAATCAAATATTATCAAAAATATATGCCCCTCTTTTCGGTAAAGTAATTTCAGCTATATTACCTAGTTTTACTCCTGACGAATTTTTGAAATATTTTGGGTTGATTGATTAAAGATATTTATACCTTAAGAATAAACGGTAAATTTCACAGTGATGTAATAAATTTTTGTACGATATCAACAATTTCGGTCGCAAAACCTAATTTTATTGAATACCAATTTAACTTTATAGCGAACGATTTAGCGTTTATTTTCAAAAGGTTAAAAGCAATAAAAATAAAAATAAAAATAAAAACTGTACATACTTACTTGTGAGATAGAATTCTCAGTGACCTGTTTTAGCCCACTCATAAGATAGTCGGACTAATTGGTTTTCCATAGCTACATAGGCGTAACCTCGAGCATTCAATAATTTTTCTTCTAAACATATGAACGGTCCTACTCTGCATAAAGTAACAAACTTGGTATTGGAATATGTCTGATTCGTCGAGCATTTTCCTTCATGTGATCATTTTCCGCATTTGTGACATCTTTCAAGGTGTCGTGCTCTTCTTTTTGTTACGGATTTTGATTTTCCTTCACCAAAATGTAACTTATTATGATCGTTTCTGAGTTCTTT
Organism: Rutidosis leptorrhynchoides; assembly: GCF_046630445.1. NCBI lineage: Eukaryota > Viridiplantae > Streptophyta > Magnoliopsida > Asterales > Asteraceae > Rutidosis > Rutidosis leptorrhynchoides. The sequence goes on along the minus strand of NC_092337.1, from coordinate 290,405,196 downwards.
TCTTACTCCGTCCAATTTGGCTCTTATTACTGATACCAGGTCACTCGGGAGTGTGTCATTATTACGTTTAGTTATCAAAGCGTGTAGCATTAGACCATGGTTTAGTTCACAGGAATTCTTCATCTCGTAAAACCTAAAAAAAATAAAAATTCAGAATGGGGAGAGAAGACTAGTTCTTTACGGTCTGCTAGGGAAAGACCATTCGGATTCCATTCTCGAAAACTACACGAAAACAGAACATCTAACTCTAACAGAAATACATATTACCCTAAAAAGATTCGAATTTTCCCACACTTAGTTAGTTGTGGTGTCGAAATTGTGATTAACTTCATCTTCAACTTCCATTGGATTATCTATGTAATATTTAACTCTGTGACCATTAACTTTAAATTCAATCCCATTTGAATTTATTAATTCTACTGTTCCGTACGGGAAAACTCTTTTGACTATGAATGGTCCAGACCATCTTGATTTCAATTTTCCAGGAAATAGCTTGAATCGTGAATTGAAAAGAAGAACTCTGTCTCCTTATTTAAATTCTTTTGAACTTCTGATTCTTTTATCATGCCATTTCTTCGTTCTTTCCTTATAGATTAACGAATTTTCGTATGCTTCATGTCTTAATTCTTCTAATTCATTTAGTTTACTTAATTGTAGACGTCCGGATTCATGTAAATCAAGATTACATGTCTTCAAAGCCCAAAATGCTTTGTGTTCAATTACTACTGGAAGATGACATGCTTTTTCGTAAACGAGTTTAAAAGGTGTGGTTCCAATTGGAGTTTTGTAGGCTATTCTAAAAGCCCAGGTGCATCCTCCAATTTCATGGACCATTCCTTCGGATTTGATCCTATGATTTTCTCTAGAATACGTTTTAAAGCTCGGTTCGTATTTTCAACTTGTCCACTTGTCTGTGGATGATAAGCGGTTGAGATTTTATGAGTTACTCCATATCTTTTGAGAACTTTCTCAAGTTGATTGCTACAAAAATGAGTACCCCGATCACTTATTAAAGCTTTCGGTGTTCCAAACCTAGCAAATAGACGTTTTTAAAAGTTGACTACAACTCGTGCATCGTTAGTTGGGAGAGCTTGTGCTTCCGCCCATTTAGATACATAATCAATGGCAACGAGAATGTAGAGATTATTATGAGATTTTGGAAATGGACCCATAAAGTCAATACCCCAAACGTCAAATACTTCACATACTTGAATGACATTTTGTGGCATTTCATCACGTTGACTTATTTTTCCGGCCCTTTGACAACCATCACAGGATTTGCAAAGAAGGTGTGCGTCTTTGAAAATTGTAGGCCAATAGAATCCAGCATCGTAAACTTTTCTTTCTGTAAGTTGAGGCCCATAATGCCCTCCTGTTGGTCCTGTGTGACAATGGTTTAAAATTTTACTAGCTTCATCTCCGAATATGCATCGGCGTATTATTCCATCGGGACAACTTTTAAACAAATGTGGATCTTCCCAGAAATAGTGTTTTATATCACTAAAGAATTTCTTTCGTTTTTGGTACGAAAATCCTTTTTCAAGGAATCCACATACTAAATAGTTTGCATAGTCTGCAAACCATGGAATTTTATTATAATCTATCTTCAATAGATATTCAGCAGGAAAGTTGTCTTGTATGGCCGATTCATTCAGAACTTCTAATTCGGGATTTTCAAGACGAGAAAGATGATCAGCTGCGAGATTTTCTACTCGCTTTTTATCTCGGATTTCAATGTCGAACTCTTGTAAGAGTAAGATTCAACGGATTAATCTTGGTTTAGCATCTTGTTTTGAAAATAGGTATCTAAGAGAATGGTCGGTATCGACCACCGTTTTAGCTAGAACGAGATATGAACGAAATTTGTCGAAAGCAAAGACAATAGCAAGGAGTTGTTTTTCAGTAGTTGTGTAATTCGTTTGTGCTCCTTGTAATGTCTTACTAGCATAATAAATAGGTTGAATTTGTTTTTCAATCCTTTGTCCTAAAACGGCTCCCATTGCAAAATCACTTGCATCACACATTATTTCAAATGGTAGATTCCAATTTGGAGTTATCATACTCAGCGCATTAGTGAGTTTTTTTTTTAAGAATATTAAAAGATTTGATGCATTCATCTGAAAAGATGAATGGAGCATCCTTTTCTAGGAGTTTATTCATAGGAGTGGCAATTTTAGAAAAATATTTTATGAAACGTCGGTAAAAACCGGCATGCCATAGAAAACTCCTAACTCCTCTAACATTGGTGGGATGTGGAAGTTTAGCAATTACATCTAATTTAGCTCTGTCCACTTCAATTCCTTCCTTTGAAATTTTATGTCCAAGAACGATGCCTTCTTTAACCATGAAATGGCATTTCTCCCAATTAAGTACTAGATTTGATTGTTCGCATCTAATAAGAATTCGTTCAAGATTAACTAGACATGATTCAAATGTATCACCAAAGACTGAAAAGTCATCCATGAAAACTTCCATGCATTCTTCTATCTGTGATGACCCGGGAATTTCCGACCAAATTTAAACTTAATCTTATATGGTTTTGACTCGATAAGCAAAGTCTATTAAACCGAGTCTCATAATGTTTGAACTATTTCATGATAACATTTGACCTTTAACAATTTCCGACGATTCACGAACCTTTAATTGTAACTAAGAATGTAAATATAAATAATTATATATAAAACTAATTATATTAGTGTTAATGAACTATTAAGTAATTTAGTTATTATAAAAGATAACCTTTAATAACTAAAGATTTTCATTTTGAATATATATAGTATATTGTATATAAATGGTTCAAACATATTTTACCAATGTTATCAAAATATTAAATGTACAATGTTATACTTTGTAGTTAATTGTTTAATATACATAATTAATCATCTACTCAACATTTAAAACATGATTTTATATATATGGTAGTATACATATATATATAAATATAAATATATATATGATTTTATACATAATTATTATAGTATGTATATGTAGAAATTTATAATATATCTATGATAAAATAATGTACTATTTAAATAAATATATATAATACTTACATATATAAAACATTTATATTTTTCATAATTACATACATAAGTATAATATAATTAGTATGTAAATAAATATTATAATATATTTATATTAAAATGTATATTTTATATAATATTCAGTATATGTTACAATACATATTATATAATTGTTAAATATTACATAATAATATATGATATTAATAAATTAAATTTAAATACAAATATAGTTGTTGTAGTAATGTTATTTGTATCGTCAAAAATCAACATTTGTATTCATAATATCACTTTATATCATATAAAGATGAAATTAGATGTATATATTAGATTATTATTACTAATATTATTATTATCGGTAAAATATTAATATTATCATAATTAGTATGGTATTATTATTATTATTATTATTATTATCATTTTTACAATTATTATTATCATTAGTATTATATTTATCTTTATTATTAATTTTATTAATATTATTAGATATTAATAGTATTGTTATTATATATTATTATTATTAATTATAAAAATTAACTTAAAAAAAAAACAGTAGGGATCTGTTTTACGCGTGACCTCTGTATCTTTTATCTCTATTATTTTTTTTTTGTTTCTTTCCTGCTTCCCCACTCGTGAACCTGTGTCGACATTTACTCCATCTTTATCAACCAATCTCTATTATTACAACATGATTATGTATCACTGCAAATCAAATAAAAAGGAAATCCAATTGGATTAAGGAGCACAACAATTTTTTTTTTCTTCTTCTCTGCACGCTCCAAATTTTTTTTTCTATTAATTCAATTTCGAATAAAGTTTCAAAATCTAAAAATGCAATTACGTTAGGAATCCTTTACTAAATGTTTCTGGAAAATTTCATCCCTCAATTCTTGATATCGAGTCTCAATTTCGAAGTCAAAGATTTATTTCAAAAAAGTCAAATTAGTGTTCTTAGATCAAATTCGAGATACCTGTTGCAACTATGGTTCAATTGATGATTTGCAAAGATTCTAGGTGTGTTTTGAAACATAACTTGTGTTATAACAATTGTCCATAACCTTCGAAAAAGCAAAAATCGAATTTTTTTTATATATCAGCGACTGCTACTGCAGTCTTGTAATTTTTTTTTAATTAATTCAAAAGGTATATGGTCAGATTATAGTTGGGTTGAGTGTCCTAAAAACTTTTAGATGTTTGTTTATCAAGTTGGTGTGATGCCTGGTCGATTTGGATGTTGAAGGAGATGAAGAAGAACAATTTTTTTATACAGTTTATAAATAATTATAATGCATATTAATCAGAAAAATTAGAATGGAGTGATGGTTTAGAGTGTATGTGGGTGAGCGGGAGATCAAGGGTTCAAATCCGAGCCTGGGCGCATTCAGCAGTATTTTTTTGGGATTCTTTGTGAGGTAGTTTTCTAGTTATTTTAATTACTATTATTATTATTATTGTTATTGTTATTGTTATTGTTATTATTAATTATTTGTATTATTAGTATTATTATTACGAAATATTAGGAATATTATGATTATTATTATTATTATTGTCATCATTGTTTTTATTATTAGTATTATAATTACTTAGATTATTAGTACATATATAAGTATTATGGTAGAAATTCATCTATTACTATTATAGATACAAATATGAATTTGCATTATTTGTAGTGTTATTACTAATATCATATAGAATATAACTTTATCACTCTACTAAAAGTATAAATGTTATTATTATTAATATGATTAGGATTATTATTATTGTTATCATTAATATAAAAGTAATAAAATTTATTAGTATTTTCTTTAAAAATTTGTATTAGTATCATTTTATAATTACTAATATCATTATTATTAACAACAAAAATATTATTGGTATTATCATTATTATCGATCTTACAAAAATTATTATTTTAAAACTATTATTATTATTATTATCAAGTATTATCTATATCAATATTATTAAAATAATAGTAACTATGAAAATAAAAGTATTAAATGACGTTGTTAAGAGTATATTTATTAAAATAAAGATTATAGATATAAAAATATATTTTAAATTACATAACTTAACTATATTAATAATTCTATATATAAAACGACAATATATAAATAATTAATAACCTTATAAATTATTAAATATAACAAGTACAATAATATATAAACTTATTCGAATGCAATTATGTGTATTAATATATATACAAATGATATAGGTTCGTGAATCTGAGGCCAACCCTGCATTGTTCAATGTCGTCATATGTATTTTTACTACAAAATACAGTATAGTGAGTTTCATTATTCCCTTTTTAAATGCTTTTGCAATATATATTTTTGGGACTGAGAATGCATGCGCTGTTTTTATAAATGCTTTACGAAATAGACACAAGTACTGAAAACTACATTCTATGGTTGAATTATTGAAATCGAATATGCTCCTTTTTATTAAGTCTGGTAATCTAAGAATTAGGGAACAGACACCCTAATTGACGCGAACTCTAAAGATAGATCTATCGGGCCCAACAAGCCCCATCCAAAGTACCGGATGTTTTAGTACTTCAAAATTTATATCATGTCCGAAGGAGGATCCCGGAATGATGGGGATATTCTTATATGTATATTGTGATTGTCGGTTACCAGGTGTTCAATCCATGTGAATGATATTTTTGTCTCTATGCATGGGACGTATGTTTACGAGAAATGGAAATATGAAATCTTGTGGTCTATTAAAATTATGGGATGATTATTTATGTTAAACTAATGAACTCACCAACCTTTTGGTTGACACTTGAAAGCATGTTTATTCTCAGGTATGAAAGAAGTCTTCCGCTGTGCAATTGCTCATTTTAAAGATATTACTTGGAGTCATTCATGACATATTTCAAAAGACGTTGCATTCGAGTCGTTGAGTTCATCAAGATTATTATTAAGTCAATTATAGTTAGATATATTATAAAATGGTATGCACGCCGTCAACTTTTGATTTAATGAAAGATTGTCTTTTCAAAAACGAATGCACTGTTTGTAAAATGTATCATATAGAGGTCAAGTACCTCGCGATGTAATAAACTGTTGTGAATCGTTTATAATCGATATGGACTTCGTCTGGATGGATTAGGACGGGTCTTCACACTATCATGTCGTGAAAAATCGCCATCATGCACCTTTGAAAGGTTGCAGGGGCGTTGCAAAGTCCAAATGGCATGCGTTTGTAAGCAAAAGTACCATAAGGGCACATGAACGTGGTTTTCTCTTGGTCCTCGGGTGCTATTGGAATTTGAAAATATCCGGAAAAACCATCAAGAAAACAATAGTAACTATTTCCGGCTAATCTTTCCAACATTTGATCAATGACAGGTAAGGGAAAGTGATCTTTTCTGGTGGCGTCATTTAATTTTCTATAATCAATACAAACACGCCATCCTGTTACATTCCTAGTAGGAATAAGCTCATTTTTTTCATTTGTGATGACAGTCATGCCACCCTTCTTAGGTACGCATTGAACTGGGCTTACCCATGGACTATCAGAGATTGGATAAATTAAACCTGCATCTAGCAGTTTAATAATTTATTTCTTAACAATATCTTGCATATTAGGATTTAGTCTTCTTTGGCGTTGCATATACGTTTTATGACCTTCTTCTATAAGGATTTTATGTGTGCAATACGAAGGACTTATTCCTTTAATATCATGAATCTTCCATGCAATTGCTGGTTTATGAGCTTTTAGCATAGAAATGAGTTGAAATTTTTCATTTTCAGTAAGAGAAGACGATATTATTACAGGTAATTCAGATTCACCATGTAAATAAGCGTATTCCAAATGATTTGGAAGTGGCTTTAACTCTAATGTCGGTGGTTCTTCTATCGATGATTTATATCGATATATGTCTTCCTCTTTTAGCATTTGAATTTCTTCTGTTGTTGATTCATATCCATTAGCCATAAGTGTAGCTAACATTTCAGTTTCATCAATTGGTTCAGTTCCTTCTCCTAAAGAACATTCTCCTGTTCCTTGTAATTCTGGAAATTCTTCTAACAATTCTGCTTGTGATTCTATAGTTTGAATATAATAACATGTATCAACAGAAAAGGTAACACTCTCGTCCTCTATACTTAGGGTCAGTTTCTTACCGAACACGTCTATTATTTCTTTAGCTATGTTTAAGAATGGTCTTCCTAATATGAGAGGAACTCGAGAATCTTCTTCCATGTCCAGAATAACAAAATCTACTGGAAATACTAAAGTACCAACTTTAACTAGCATGTTCTCCATTATCCCTCTAGGATATTTTATTGATCGATCAGCTAGTTGTATACTTATTCGTGTTGGTTTCAATTCTCCAAGGTCTAGTTTAGCGTATAGGGAATACGGCATTAAATTTATACTAGCACCTAAATCTGCCAATGCTTCTATTGAACTAAGACTACCCAGAAAACATGGAATTGTGAAACTTCCTGGATCTGATAATTTTTCTGGTATCTTATTCAACAGCTCTGCAGAGCAATTAGCATTCATAGTAACAGCCAAGAGTTCTTCCATTTTCTTTCTATTTGTGATTAAATCTTTCAGAAATTTAGCATATCTAGGCATTCCTGAAATCACATCAATGAAAGGAAGATTTACATTTATTTATTTAAACATATCCAAGAATTTAGATTTCTCTACTACAAGTCTCTCTTTTCTCATTTTACTTGGGTAAGGAAGTGGTGGTTGGTATGGTTTAACATAAGGTTTAGCCTTAACTGTGTTATCTTCATTAACCTTTTCAACTACCGGTTCTGTTTCCTTATCTTGCTCAGGTTGTGGTTCTTGTAGAGTAGGAATAGCTTCATCGGAAATTACAGGTATTTCAGGTGGTTTAAGTGTAATACCACTTCTTATGGTAATGGCTTTAACTGTTTCATTCCGGGGGTTAGCATTAGTATCGCTAGGTAAACTTCCCGATTTTCTTTCACCTATCAACCTTGCTAGGTTACTCACTTCTTGATCAAGATTTTAAATAGAAGCTTGTTGATTTCTAAATGCTTGAACATTTTGTTCATTGGTTTGTTTCTGAGATGTGAAAAATTGAGTTTGAGATTCAACTAGCTTCGACATCATATCTTCTAAATTTGGCTTTTTATCATCGGTTTGTGGTGGTTTATTTTGAAAAATAGGTCTTTGCTGATTGTAAGTATTGTTGGATACTTGTTGATTACTAGGACCTTGTTAGTTTTTGTATGGAACATTTCGGTTATAATTCTGGTTTTGATTGTAGATTGGTCTTGGCGGTTGATAATTATTCTGATAATTATTTCCAGGCCTTTGGTTTATGTATGAAACATTCTCTCTTTGTTCCATTGTTAGTTCAATACTGAGACAATCTTTTGTCAAATGTGGTCCTCCACACTGCTCACAACTAATTCGTATTGAGTGAATATCTTTAGTCATCTTTTCCATTCGTCTCTCGACAGCATCTATCTTTGCGGAAATGGAATCAAAGTCATTGCTAGAATCGGCTCTAGCTGCTTTAGATGATCTAACGATATCTTTTTCTTGGTGCCACTCATATGAGTGGAAAGCAGTGTTATCAATAATTTTGTAAGCGTCAGTTGCGGTTTTCTTCATAATGGAACCACCAGCTGCTATATCGATGTCTTTCTTTGTAGTGATGTCGCATCCTTGGTAGAATATTTGTCCTATTTGACAGGTGTCTAAACCATGTTGCGGACATCCCCTCAATAACTTTCCAAATCTTGTCCATGCTTCATATAGAGTTTCATTTGGCTTTTGTGTGAACGTAACAATTTCTCCTTGAAGTCTCACGGCTTTAGATGCCGGAAAGAATTGTTTAAGAAATTTTCCAACTAAAACGTCCCATGTATCAATCGCCCCTTCAGGTAACGATTCTAACCAATCTTTGGCTTCTCCCTTTAAAGTCCAGGGAAATAACATGAGATATATCTGTTCATCCTCCACTTATCTTATTTTAAATAGAGTGCAGATCCTATTAAAGGTTCGAAGATGTTCATTTGGATCTTCCTTCGGCGCACCACTAAATTGGCATTGATTTGTTACCATGTGTAGGATTTGTCCTTTGATTTTATAATCTGGCGCATTAATGTCTGGTTGAGTAATTGCGTGACCTTGGCCAGTGCGTTTAGCTCTCATTCGGTCTTCCATACTTAGAGGTTCCAGATTCTCCATGATTAAATTTGTTGAATCTGAATCACTATAGGATTCTGATTTAATGGTCGGTTCCTCGACAATCTCCGTTTGAATGATTGGTGGTTCCGGATCTCTGAATTGTCCCTGAATATCCTCCGGATTCTCAATTGTGAGGTCTGGTTCAAAAAATGGATTATCGGAAATTTGAATTGGAGTACTTGGTTGACTGGATGACGATTCTAAAGAAAAATCAACGGTGACAACATTGGCTAGATGTCTTGATCGAGTTACAGGTGGTGAACGTACAAAAGGTGTTGAACGTTTTGCTCGGTGCATTCACTGAATATCCTATTAGATAAAAAATAAAAATTATATAAGTTATCAAATTAATAGACTTTTCTACTTTTACCCACGTTTCGAATAGCCAATAGATGTAGCAGGGAGCCAGAACCCTTTAAATCGGAAGCTCACAACTCAGCCACTAACAAATCCAACTATTACTACGAAGCAGAAAATTTGGATGTCTATCAATTTAACCACTTAAAATAATTTTTTGTTAAAATTTAAAGAAATTTTAGAAAAGAAATAGAAAATTCTATGTCCTAAAAACTAGAGTGGCGAAAAATAAGAAAGAAAAAGAGCACGTCGAAAAACGTCGAAAAATAAAAGGTCGAAAAAATAATAGGCGTCCAAAAATAAAAATAAGAAAGTAGCGCGTCGAAACTTAAAAAGGAAATAAAAACTAAGAATTAAAAGTTGCGTCTAAAAATATTAAAGCTTACAAGAAATTCTATATCCAAAACGGCAAAAACTTAAAAAGGTACTAAAATATTAAAACGGTGTCTCAAAATTCTAAAGCACCTAAATCTTAGTCTAAAGAAAAAGCACTTAAGGGATTTTACGGCAAAGCCTAAAAATCTAGAAATAAAAATAACTATGGAAAAAACTATGACTTAAAACTAAATACGAACGAAAAATACAAATATTACGCTAAAACAAATAAAAATATACAGAATATAAAAATATACTTAAAGTTGTAAAAAGTACAATTTTTTTAAAAATATTATTTTTATATTATTTATTTTATAAAACTATTAATTTTAAATATTTATAAAACTAATTAAACTTAATAATACAAAATAAATAATAAAACTAAATTAAATAATATTAAATACGTTAACCCTAATTAGGATTTTAATTAAATAATAATAATAATTTTTACTCCGTAATTATTGTAGTTGGTAGTCAAATGTGGCGTGTCAGACAGAGCCATGCGATCGCATGGTCCTCATGTTAAAAATCCATGCGGTCGCATGGAGTAGGGTTTCGGGCCAAACTTTGGGCTGCTACAGTAACGGGCCGAGTACTTTTTCTTTTTTTTTTTCTGTTTTAAATTTATACAAAATATATATAAATCAATCAAAAACTTAATTTAAAAAAAAAACTAAAATAAAGAAACTTTAATATTTTATATATATTTAACAAACTCTTAAAAATATATAAATTTTTATTTTTCTTTTCTTGTTATATTTTCGTAATTTTTTTTGTATATTTTTAAAAACGAAAATTTTTACAAAATAAAAAAACTTAACAAAATTTTAATAAAAATCTTTTTTTTATAGCGTTTCGCTTCCGGCGTTTATGTTGTTCCCCGACAGCGGTGCCAAAAATACTTGATGTGTGCGAGGTGGTGTATTAAATAGTTATATTTTTGCTACAAAATACTATTAAATACGATACAATTTTACACAGATTATTTATTTATTTATAGAATGGATATACCTAAACCTTGCTACAACACTTATAGGCAGTGTACCTAATCGTACAGTAGTGTAGTTTTTAGTAAGTCCGGTTCGTTCCACAGGGAGACTTAAACTAGTTCAACGCTATATTAGTTTTAATTGTAAAAATACAAATATATATAAGTAGTATTATTTTTATAAAAGGGGGTTTTTACCGTTTAATGACCGGTTTGTCGATTTTAAAACTTTAGTCGCAGTTAAAACCTAATGTAAAATATTAAAAATAACTTAATTTAAAGCGTAAATGTAACGACCCGGATTTTTCCAATCGTTTTATAATTATGAGATTAATATTTACATAAATTAAACCTTACCAATATGATAAGCAATCCAAATTATTGAGACTTGTGTTTTTAAAAAGAGTTTTACACAACGTTTGACCATCCAATTTAACCGATGATATCACGAACTATATAACATACGATAATTATATTTTTGTGTATATATATGTATTTATATATATTTAACATGATCTAAGGATGGTTTAACATCTCATTGTGTACTAATGACAATGAGTTATAAGTATATTTTGAAACTACTATCTTAAGTTTTCAAAACGATAACTATACGTAACATTCTTTGATATATATACTTATAACCTATAATGCTTATACATGTATTGTATATATAATGTATTTAATCACTTTTTAAGGACTTAAATACATAAAACAATATAAGTATATTCACAAAATATAGCTATATTTGAATTCTCATTCCGTTTCCTCAAGATTTCTATATGTATATCTTGGGTATATGTACCCGTATCATACCCAGCTTCTATATGTATTTACTATTGGTATATACACATCAAATCAATATCCTAATCAACATTATTACTGCCCTAGATATGAGGTAACTAGGATTTGTCAAGTGGCATTAATTATTAGTAAGAAAACAAAATTAGGAATCCTTTTCTTTCTTTATAAACTAAAAACATTTTTATGAATGAACACCATTTCTTCACTCCATTTTATCATACCTACACCCTCATTTCTCTCTCAAAAAACTCCTAACTTCATACTTGATCATCTCCAAGCATTTTCCCCATTATTTAGCTTCAATTACAAGCCTTAAACACCATAAAAAAACTCTTTCAAGAACATATCAAAATAACCACCCATTTGAAGAAGTATACTTCCAACCTTTTGATCTAACTCCACCACTCTTTGATTCCAAGATTTTTTCTTATCTCTTACAGTAACTTTGTCCAAGTAACTTGAGGTAGTAACCTTGTTCATAATCTTGTTTGATTCATAATTATATAGCTATCTTATTTTATGTTGTGAAATTTTAACAACAAGAACATAGTTTGAATGATTTCAAACTTGTTTGTAAACTAAATAGATCCTTCTAACTTAACTTTTAAAACACTTCAAGACCTGTAATATATCATAATGATATGCTAACTTAATAAGATAAAACTTGATTTTACAAAGAACACCTTAAAACTGAATCTACATCGTTGGAGTGCAACAGGGGGCTGTTTTGGGTTGGATAATTAAAAACCATCTTAAACTTTGAATTGGAAGTTTATATTTTGGAAAAATGATATTTCTTATGAATATGTTAATATATAAAAATCTCATGGTGTAACTCAAAGTGTAAGTATTTTTGTAAAAATGATCATCTAGATGTTGTATTTACAACGGAAATGATCACTTTCATAAGTTTTACCAAAGTTTGACCTATAACCTATGATTTCGAATACAAACTAAGGTATTTTCAGTTCATATTCTTAAAATTTGAATCGATCCAAGGAAGTGGCAAGGTGAACCAACAAAAACGGAGTTGTAATGAAGAAACTACGACTAAAACAAGATTGGGTATCCGAAGCTAGTTTAGCTACGAAAATATTTGGAGATAAAGTAAATTAATCATATCTTTTCTAATTAATATGATATTTTATATATAATTACTTATGATTTGATTTTATATATTTCAGGACCACCCGTAAACAACACGAGAAGATTAATCATAAGATCTCATGATTGTACGCAACAAGTCATTTGACAACACGGTACTTTATGTACGCAACACGTCATTTGACAACATGGTACCATGGGTCGAGATTAATTCTGATCAATACGAATACGATGGGGTCTTTATTTATTTATTGAGCAACTAATTGTGGACCACTAACATCAGACTGCTAACTACAGACTAATAGATATTAAAAGTATTATAAGTATATATGTAATGATTATTTAAAAAGAAAATATGTTAATATATTATATATATGGTTAGGTTCGTGATATCTATCGGAGACCAAGTCGTGTTAAATATCTTCAAAGCAAAAGTGAGTATATAGTCCCACTTTTAAACTCTAAATATTTCGGGATGAGAATACATGCATTTTATGATTTACGTTATGGACACAAGTGATAAAAAAATATATTCTACGTTGAGTTGTACCACTGGCATACTTCCCTGTAGCTTGGTAACTACTATTTACATGTGGTATTGTAAACGCGAATCCTGTTGATAGATCTATCGGGCCTGACAACCCCAACCGGACTGGACGACCAGTATTCAACGGTTGCACAGTACTTCATTTCAGTGACTACACTTGGTACAGTGTAGTGAGATTTCATAATAAAGGGAATATGCGACGTTGATTAAATGTTAAGTATGGTTATCAAGTGCTCAACCACTTAGAATATTTTTATTAAAACGTTTATGTATATGAAATCTTGTGGTCTATGTTTATAACGCTGCTAGCATTAAACCTATATCTCACCAACTTTATGTTGACGTTTAAAGCATGTTTATTCTCAGGTTCCTAGAAGTCTTCCGCTGTTTGAATATATGTTAGAGAAACCATGTGCATAGAGTCATATATGTTTTATTCGAGGAAGCATTGCATTCACAAAATCATCACCGTGTATTTATTTTGACTGCATTGTCAACGGAAGTATTCTTGTAAACTGTTATTTACAGTGATTGTCTACATGTAGAAATCATCAGATGTCGAAAACATTGAATTTTAAATATTCATTTATGGTATATCTTTTCAAAAGAATGCAATGTTTATAAACACATATCATATAGAGGTCAAATACCTCGCGATGTAATCATATGTTATTGTATTCGTCCCTATGGATTGGGTCGGGTTGTTTCAGTTGGTATCAGAGCGGTGGTCTTAGCGAACCAGGTCTGCATTAGTGTGTCTAATTGATAAGTCGTTAGGTTGCATTAGTGAGTCTGGACTTCGATCGTGTCTGCATGTCAAAATTTTGCTTATCATTTTGTGTCAAAAATCATCTACTTATCATCCGTAGGAAATTACCTGTTTATCATCTTAAGTCTAAACGCATCTTACTGCATTCATTGCATGAATGGTGTATAGACAAAATTCATATCTTAGCGTATTTGCTAATTCATATCTACGCGTATCTGTTACTGTAAACTTTATCTGACATATTCTGTAAATCTCACCGTAATCTACGAGATCTTTTGTTCTATATATATGGATATTCTATATAATTAGAATAGCCCCTGATAGCCGGAAAATCATTTCATATTAAAAAAATCCTTTATTCAATCATACGAAATGGAACTCGTCACTAGTTCAAGTCCTTCGGATTCCGATATGGAATTCCACTAAAGCTCCGAAAGCAGTGTGACCGGAATGGATCAACCAATCAGTCATCATCTATTTTGGATGGATTGGGGATGGGTTCGTAGCCTCCTCAATCATTGGAGACAAGAGGAAGGTTGAAATGTCCCGTTCTTATTGATTAAAAACGTTCCATATTAATTGATTTCGTTGCGAGGTTTTGACCTCTATATGAGACGTTTTTCAAAGACTGCATTCATTTTAAAACAAACCATAACCTTTATTTCATCAATCAATGTTTAAAAAGCTTTACGTAGATTATCAAATAATGATAATCTAAAATATCCTGTTTACACACGACCATTACATAATGGTTTACAATACAAATATGTTACAACAAAATAAGTTTCTTGAATGCAGTTTTTACACAATATCATACAAGCATGGACTCCAAATCTCGTCCTTATTTAAGTATGCGACAGCGGAAGCTCTTAATAATCACCTGAGAATAAACATGCTTAAAACGTCAACAAAAATGTTGGTGAGTTATAGGTTTAACCTATATATATCAAATCATAATAATAGACCACAAGATTTCATATTTCAATACACATCCCATACATAGAGATAAAAATCATTCATATGGTGAACACCTGGTAACCGACATTAACAAGATGCATATATAAGAATATCCCCATCATTCCGGGACACCCTTCGGATATGATATAAATTTCGAAGTACTAAAGCATCCGGTACTTTGGATGGGGTTTGTTATGCCCAATAGATCTATCTTTTGGATTCGCGTCAATTAGGGTGTCTGTTCCCTAATTCTTAGATTACCAGACTTAATAAAAAGGGGCATATTCGATTTCGATAATTCAACCATAGAATGTAGTTTCACGTACTTGTGTCTATTTTGTAAATCATTTATAAAACCTGCATGTATTCTCATCCCAAAAATATTAGATTTTAAAAGTGGGACTATAACTCACTTTCACAGATTTTTACTTCGTCGGGAAGTAAGACTTGGCCACTGGTTGATTCACGAACCTATAACAATATATACATATATATCAAAGTATGTTCAAAATATATTTACAACACTTTTAATATATTTTGATGTTTTAAGTTTATTAAGTCAGCTGTCCTCGCTAGTAACCTACAACTAGTTGTCCACAGTTAGATGTACAGAAATAAATCGATAAATATTATCTTGAATCAATCCACGACCCAGTGTATACGTATCTTAGTATTGATCACAACTCAAACTATATATATTTTGGAATCAACCTCAACCCTGTATAGCTAACTCCAACATTCACATATAGAGTGTCTATGGTTGTTCCGAAATATATATAGATGTGTCGAAATGATAGGTCGAAACATTGTATACGTGTCTATGGTATCTCAAGATTACATAACATACAATACAAGTTGATTAAGTTATGGTTGGAATAGATTTGTTACCAATTTTCACGTAGCTAAAATGAGAAAAATTATCCAATCTTGTTTTACCCATAACTTCTTCATTTTAAATCCGTTTTGAGTGAATCAAATTGCTATGGTTTCATATTGAACTCTATTTTATGAATCTAAACAGAAAAAGTATAGGTTTATAGTCGGAAAAATAAGTTACAAGTCGTTTTTGTAAAGGTAGTCATTTCAGTCGAAAGAACGACGTCTAGATGACCATTTTAGAAAACATACTTCCACTTTGAGTTTAACCATAATTTTTGGATATAGTTTCATGTTCATAATAAAAATCATTTTCTCAGAATAACAACTTTTAAATCAAAGTTTATCATAGTTTTTAATTAACTAACCCAAAACAGCCCGCGGTGTTACTACGACGGCGTAAATCCGGTTTTACGGTGTTTTTCGTGTTTCCAGGTTTTAAATCATTAAGTTAGCATATCATATAGATATATAACATGTGTTTAGTTGATTTTAAAAGTCAAGTTAGAAGGATTAACTTTTGTTTGCGAACAAGTTTAGAATTAACTAAACTATGTTCTAGTGATTACAAGTTTAAACCTTCGAATAAGATAGCTTTATATGTATGAATCGAATGATGTTATGAACATCATTACTACCTTAAGTTCCTTGGATAAACCTACTGGAAAAGAGAAAAATGTATCTAGCTTCAACGGATCCTTGGATGGCTCGAAGTTCTTGAAGCAGAATCATGACACGAAAACAAGTTCAAGTAAGATCATCACTTGAAATAAGATTGTTATAGTTGTAGAAATTGAACCAAAGTTTGAATATGATTATTACCTTGTATTAGAATGATAACCTACTGTAAGAAACAAAGATTTCTTGAGGTTGGATGATCACCTTACAAGATTGGAAGTGAGCTAGCAAACTTGAAAGTATTCTTGATTTTATGTAACTAGAACTTGTAGAATATATGAAGAACACTTAGAACTTGAAGATAGAACTTGAGAGAGATCAATTAGATGAAGAAAATTGAAGAATGAAAGTGTTTGTAGGTGTTTTTGGTCGTTGGTGTATGGATTAGATATAAAGGATATGTAATTTTGTTTTCATGTAAATAAGTCATGAATGATTACTCATATTTTTGTAATTTTATGAGATATTTCATGCTAGTTGCCAAATGATGGTTCCCACATGTGTTAGGTGACTCACATGGGCTGCTAAGAGCTGATCATTGGAGTGTATATACCAATAGTACATACATCTAAAAGCTGTGTATTGTACGAGTACGAATACTGGTGCATACGAGTAGAATTGTTGATGAAACTGAACGAGGATGTAATTGTAAGCATTTTTGTTAAGTAGAAGTATTTTGATAAGTGTATTGAAGTCTTTCAAAAGTGTATAAATACATATTAAAACACTACATGTATATACATTTTAACTGAGTCGTTAAGTCGTCGTTAGTCGTTACATGTAAGTGTTGTTTTGAAACCTTTAGGTTAACGATCTTGTTAAATGTTGTTAACCCAATGTTTATAATATCAAATGAGATTTTAAATTATTATATTATCATGATATTATCATGTATGAATATCTCTTAATATGATATATATACATTAAATGTCTTTACAACGATAATCGTTACATATATGTCTCGTTTAAAAATCATTAAGTTAGTAGTCATGTTTTTACATATGTAGTTCATTGTTAATATACTTAATGATATGTTTACTTATCATAGTATCATGTTAACTATATATATATATATATCCATATATATGTCATCATATAGTTTTTACAAGTTTTACCGTTCTTGAATCACCGGTCAACTTGGGTGGTCAATTGTCTATATGAAACATATTTCAATTAATCAAGTCTTAACAAGTTTGATTGCTTAACATGTTTTAAACATTTAATCATGTACATATCAATCTCAATTAATATATATAAACATGGAAAAGTTCGGGTCACTACAGTACCTACCCGTTAAATAAATTTCGTCCTGAAATTTTAAGCTGTTGAAGGTGTTGACGAATCTTCTGGAAATAGATGCGGGTATTTCTTCTTCATCTGATCTTCACACTCCCAGGAGAACTCGGGTCCTCTACGAGCATTCCATCGAACCTTAACAATCGGTATCTTGTTTTGCTTAAGTCTTTTAACCTCACGATCCAATATTTCGACGGGTTCTTAGATGAATTGAAGTTTTTCGTTGATTTGGATTTCATCTAACGGAATAGTGAGATCTTCTTTAGCAAAACATTTCTTCAAATTCGAGACGTGGAAAGTGTTATGTACAGCCGCGAGTTGTTGAGGTAACTCAAGTCGGTAAGCTACTGGTCCGACACGATCAATAATCTTGAATGGTCCAATATACCTTGGATTTAATTTCCCTCGTTTACCAAATCGAACAACGCCTTTCCAAGGTGCAACTTTAAGCATGACCATCTCTCCAATTTCAAATTCTATATCTTTTCTTTTAATGTCAGCGTAGCTCTTTTGTCGACTTTGGGCGGTTTTCAACCGTTGTTGAATTTGGATGATCTTCTCGGTAGTTTCTTGTATAATCTCCGGACCCGTAATCTGTCTATCCCCCACTTCACTCCAATAAATCGGAGACCTGCACTTTCTACCATAAAGTGCTTCAAACTGCGCCATCTCAATGCTTGAATGGTAGCTGTTGTTGTAGGAAAATTCTGCTAATGGTAGATGTCGATCCCAACTGTTTCCGAAATCAATAACACATGCTCGTAGCATGTCTTCAAGCGTTTGTATTGTCCTTTCACTATGCCCATCAGTTTGTGGATGATAGGCAGTACTCATGTCTAGACGAGTTCCTAATGCTTGCTGTAATGTCTGCCAGAATCTTGAAATAAATCTGCCATCCCTATCAGAGATAATAGAGATTGGTATTCCATGTCTGGAGACGACTTCCTTCAAATACAGTCGTGCTAACTTCTCCATCTTGTCATCTTCTCTTATTGGCAGGAAGTGTGCTGATTTGGTGAGACGATCAACTATTACCCAAATAGTATCAAAACCACTTGCAGTCCTTGGCAATTTAGTGATGAAATCCATGGTAATGTTTTCCCATTTCCATTCCGGGATTTCGGGTTGTTGAAGTAGACCTGATGGTTTCTGATGCTCAGCTTTGACCTTAGAACACGTCAAACATTCTCCTACGTATTTAGCAACATTGGCTTTCATACCCGGCCACCAAAAATGTTTCTTGAGATCCTTGTACATCTTCCCCGTTCCATGATGTATTGAGTATCTGGTTTTATGAGCTTCTCTAAGTACCATTTCTCTCATATCTCCAAATTTTGGTACCCAAATCCTTTCAGCCCTATACCGGGTTCCGTCTTCCAGAATATTAAGATGCTTCTCCGATCCTTTGGGTATTTCATCCTTCAAATTTCCCTCTTTTAAAACTCCTTGTTGCGCCTCCTTTATTTGAGTAGTAAGGTTATTATGAATCATTATATTCATAGATTTTACTCGAATGGGTTCTCTGTCCTTCCTGCTCAAGGCATCGGCTACCACATTTGCCTTCCCCGGGTGGTAACGAATCTCAAAGTCATAATCATTCAACAATTCAATCCACCTACGCTGCCTCATATTCAGTTGTTTCTGATTAAATATGTGTTGAAGACTTTTGTGGTCGGTATATATAATACTTTTGACCCCATATAAGTAGTGCCTCCAAGTCTTTAATGCAAAAACAACCGCGCCTAATTCCAAATCATGCGTCGTATAATTTTGTTCGTGAATCTTCAATTGTCTAGACGCATAAGCAATCACCTTCGTTCGTTGCATTAATACACAACCGAGACCTTGCTTTGATGCGTCACAATAAATCACAAAATCATCATTCCCTTCAGGCAATGAAAATATAGGTGCCGTAGTTAGCTTTTTCTTCAATAACTGAAACGCTTTCTCTTATTCATCATTCCATTCAAATTTGTTCCCTTTATGCGTTAATGCAGTCAAGGGTTTTGCTATTCTGGAAAAGTCTTGGATGAACCTTCTGTAGTAACCGGCTAGTCCTAAAAACTAGCGTATGTGTTTCGGAGTTTTCGGGGTTTCCCACTTTTCAACACTTTCTATCTTTGCCAGATCCACCTTAATACCTTCTTTGTTCACTATGTGACCGAGGAATTGAACTTCTTCCAACCAAAATGCACACTTTGAAAACTTAGCGTACAATTCTTCCTTCCTCAATACTTCTAACACCTTTCTCAAATGTTCACCTTGTTCTTGGTCATTCTTTGAGTAAATAAGTATGTCATCAATGAAAACAATGACAAACTTGTCAAGGTATGGTCCACACACTCGGTTCATAAGGTCCATGAACACAGCTGGTGCATTAGTTAAACCAAACGGCATGACCATAAACTCGTAATGACCGTAACGTGTTCTGAAAGCAGTCTTTGGAATATCATCTTCTTTCACCCGCATTTGATGATACCCGGAACGTAAGTCAATCTTTGAATAAACAGACGAGCCTTGTAGTTGATCAAATAAGTCGTCGATTCTCGGTAGTGGGTAGCGGTTCTTGATGGTAAGTTTGTTCAACTCTCGGTAGTCGATACACAACCTGAATGTACCATCTTTCTTCTTGACAAACAAAACAGGAGCTCCCCACGGTGATGTGCTTGGTCGAATGAAACCACGCTCTAAAAGTTCTTGTAATTGGCTTTGCAGTTCTTTCATCTCGCTGGGTGCGAGTCTGTAAGGAGCATGAGCTATTGGTGCAGCTCCTGGTACAAGATCTATTTGAAATTCAACGGATCGATGTGGGGGTAATCCCGGTAATTCTTTCGGAAATACATCGGGAAATTCTTTTGCAATGGGAACATCATTGATGCTCTTTTCTCCAGTTTGTACTTTCTCGACGTGTGCTAGAACAGCATAGCAACCTTTTCTTATTAGTTTTTGTGCCTTCAAATTACTAATAAGATGTAGCTTCGTGTTGCCCTTTTCTCCGTACACCATTAAGGGTTTTCCTTTTTCTCGTATAATGCGAATTGCATTTTTGTAACAAACAATCTCTGCTTTCACTTCTTTCAACCAGTCCATACCGATTATCACATCAAAACTCCCTAACTCTACTGGTATCAAATCAATCTTAAATGTTTCGCTAACCAGTTTAATTTCTCGATTCCGACATATATTATCTGCTGAAATTAATTTACCATTTGCTAATTCGAGTAAAAATTTACTATCCAAAGGCATCAATGGACAACTTAATTTAGCACAAAAATCTCTACTCATATAGCTTCTATCCGCACCCGAATCAAATAAAACGTAAGCAGATTTATTGTCAATAAGAAACGTACCCGTAACAAGCTTCGGGTCTTCCTGTGCCTCTGCCGCATTAATATTGAAAACTCTTCCGCGGCCTTGTCCATTCGTGTTCTCCTGGTTCGGGCAATTTCTAATAATGTGGCCCGGTTTTCCACATTTATAACAAACTACATTGGCATAACTTGCTCTGACACTACTTGCTCCGCCATTACTCGTTCCGACACCATTTGTTCCTTTCGTTCTATTAACCCCTGGTCCGTAGACCTCACACTTCACCGCGCTATGACCATTTCTTTTACACTTGTTGCAAAATTTGGTGCAGAACCCCGAGTGATACTTTTCACACCTTTGGCATAGCTGCTTCTGATTGTTGTTGTTGTTGTTGTTGCGGTTATTATTGTTGTTGGGATGATTGTTGTAGTTGCTGTTGTTGTTTTTGTTGTTGTTGTTGTTGTTGTTGTTGTTGTTGGGCTGTTTGTTGTAGTTGCGATTGATGTTGCGATTGTTGGGATAATTGTTGCGATTATTGTTGTAATTGCTGTTGTTGTTGTATTGGTGATTCTTATCACCGTTTTCCTCCCACTTTCTTTTGACTTGCTTCACATTGGCCTCTTCAGCAGTCTGTTCTTTAATTCTTTCTTCAATCTGGTTCACTAGTTTGTGAGCCATTCTACATGCCTGTTGTATGGAGGCGGGCTCGTGTGAACTTATATCTTCTTGGATTCTTTCCGGTAATCCTTTCACAAACGCGTTGATCATCTCTTCCTCATCTTCGAATGCTCCCGGACACAATAGGCACAATTCTGTGAATCGTCTTTCATACGTGGTAATATCAAATCCTTGGGTTCGTAACCCTCTAAGTTCTGTCTTGAGCTTATTGACCTCAGTTCTGGGACGGTACTTCTCGTTCATCAAGTGCTTGAATGCTGACCACGGTAGTGCGTACGCATCGTCTTGTCCCACTTGCTCTAGATAGGTATTCCACCATGTTAACGCAGAACCTGTGAAGGTATGCGTAGCGTACTTTACTTTGTCCTCTTCAGTACACTTACTTATGGCAAACACCGATTCGACCTTCTCGGTCCACCGTTTCAATCCGATCGGTCCTTCGGTTCCATCAAATTCCAAAGGTTTGCAGGCAGTGAATTCTTTGTAGGTGCATCCTACACGATTTCCTGTACTGCTAGATCCAAGGTTATTATTGGTATGTAGCGCAGCCTGTACTGCGGCTATGTTTGAAGCTAGAAAAGTACAGAATTCCTCTTCATTCATATTCACGGTGTGTCGAGTAGTCGGTGCCATTTTCTTCAAAATAGTCAAATGGAACAAGTTAATCATACAGAATATTAAGAGTAGTTAATAGTATTTCGTAGCATAATATGAACTCATTTATAAAAGCTTTTTCTTTATATTAGCTTTTTATAAGTTTAAATTCGGGTAGTACCTACCCGTTAAGTTCATACTTAGTAGCTATAATACAATTCTACTACTACAATTCTATATAAAAAACTGATTATAATAATATTTCGCGTTCAAACTTTTACACAATATTTTACAAACTTACAATACCGCTTATTTTACATATAGCATGAAATATAGCACACAATAAATTTGATACAAGATGGTTGTGAAGATAATTCTAGCTAGTACACAAGTCGTTCAGCAAAGGCAATAAAGACACGTAATTCATACGTCCAGAAACAAGTCATGCATTCTGGTTTTACTAGGATTACTTCCCATCCTTGGTCTTGTGGAACATAACCGTTATGGCCGTTGATAAGACAGCGTGTTGTAACGTCATCAAAGGGACGAGGGTTACGTAATGTCCAACAGTACCGTAACAATCTAAAAACCTCATTTCTTACCCCAATTACCGACTTCGTCACTTGTGGAAATGTTTTGTTTAATAGTTGTAGCCCGATGTTCTTGTTCTAACTTTGGTGAGAAGCGAACATTACTAATCCGTAAGCATAACATGCTTCTTTATGTTTCATGTTAGCCGCTTTTTCTAAATCACGAAGTCCAATATTCGGATATACTGAGTCAAAATAATTTCTTAACCCATTGCGTAAAATAGCATTTGGGTTCCCCGCAATATATGCGTCAAAGTAAACACATCGTAACTTATGGATTTCCCAATGTGATATCCCCCATCTTTCGAACGAAAGCCTTTTATAAACCAAGGCATTCTTGGAACATTCTTCGAATGTCTTACAAACTGATCTCGCCTTAAATAGTTGTGCCGAAGAATTCTGACCGACTCTAGACAAGATTTCATCAATCATGTCTCCGGGTAGGTCTCTTAAAATATTGGGTTGTCTATCCATTTTGTGTTTTTATACTGTAAAATAGACAAGAGTTAGATTCATAAAAAAATACTTATTAATACAAGCAATTTTTACATATATCATAAAGCATAAGCACGCTATATTACATATATTACACCACACGAATACAACTATCTTATTTCGACTCGCTTGCTTCTTCTTCTTCTTCATCAGTTTTGGTTCGTTTTGCCAAGTTTCTAGGGATATATGATGTTCCCCTAATACGAGCCATCGTTTTCCACATTGGTTTAGAAAAACCTGGTGGTTTAGAGGTTCCCGGGTGATTGTTACAACTTAAGGACTTCGGGGGTTGACGATATATATAAAGTTCATCGGGGTTGGAATTAGATTTCTCTATTTTTATGCCCTTTCCCTTATTATTTTCTTTTGCCTTTTTAAATTCAGTTGGGGTAATTTCTATAACATCATCGGAATTCTCGTCGGAATCCAATTCATCGGAGAATTGGTAATCCTCCCAATATTTTGCTTCCTTGGCGGAAACACCATTGACCATAATTAACCTTGGTCGGTTGGTTGAGGATTTTCTTTTACTTAACCGTTTTATTATTTCCCCCACCGGTTCTATTTCTTCATCCGGTTCCGATTCTTCTTCCGGTTCCGATTCTTCTTCCGGTTCCGATTCTTCTTCCGGTTCTGACTCTTCTTCCGGTTCCTCTTCGGGAACTTGTGAATCAGTCCACGAATCATTCTAATTTACATTTGACTCTTCATTATTATTAGGTGAGTCAATGGGACTTTTTCTAGAGGTAGACATCTATCACATAATATCAAACGCGTTAAGAGATTAATATATCACATAATATTCACATGTTAAAAATATATAGTTTCCAACAAAATTTGTTAAGCAATCATTTTTCAAGTAAACATGGTCGAAGTCCAGACTCACTAATGCATCCTAACAAACTCGATAAGACACACTAATGCAAAATTCTGGTTCTCTAAGACCAACGCTCGGATACCAACTGAAATGTCCCGTTCTTATTGATTAAAAACCTTCCATATTAATTGATTTCGTTGCGAGGTTTTGACCTCTATATGAGACGTTTTTCAAAGACTGCATTCATTTTAAAACAAACCATAACCTTTATTTCATCAATAAAGGTTTAAAAAGCTTTACGTAGATTATCAAATAATGATAATCTAAAATATTCTGTTTACACACGACCATTACATAATGGTTTACAATACAAATATGTTACAACAAAATAAGTTTCTTGAATGCAGTTTTTACACAATATCATACAAGCATGGACTCCAAATCTCGTCCATATTTAAGTATGCGACAGCGGAAGCTCTTAATAATCACCTGAGAATAAACATGCTTAAAACGTCAAGAAAAATGTTGGTGAGTTATAGGTTTAACCTATATATATCAAATCATAATAATAGACCACAAGATTTCATATTTCAATACACATCCCATACATAGAGATAAAAATCATTCATATGGTGAACACCTGGTAACCGACATTAACAAGATGCATATATAAGAATATCCCCATCATTCCGGGACACCCTTCGGATATGATATAAATTTCGAAGTACTAAAGCATCCGGTACTTTGGATGGGGTTTGTTAGGCCCAATAGATCTATCTTTAGGATTCGCGTCAATTAGGGTGTCTGTTCCCTAATTCTTAGATTACCAGGCTTAATAAAAAGGGGCATATTCGATTTCGATAATTCAACCATAGAATGTAGTTTCACGTACTTGTGTCTATTTTGTAAATCATTTATAAAACCTGCATGTATTCTCATCCCAAAAATATTAGATTTTAAAAGTGGGACTATAACTCACTTTCACAGATTTTTACTTCGTCGGGAAGTAAGACTTGGCCACTGGTTGATTCATGAACCTATAACAATATATACATATATATCAAAGTATGTTCAAAATATATTTACAACACTTTTAATATATTTTGATGTTTTAAGTTTATTAAGTCAGCTGTCCTCGTTAGTAACCTACAACTAGTTGTCCACAGTTAGATGTACAGAAATAAATCGATAAATATTATCTTGAATCAATCCACGACCCAGTGTATACGTATCTCAGTATTGATCACAACTCAAACTATATATATTTTGGAATCAACCTCAACCCTGTATAGCTAACTCCAACATTTAGATATAGAGTGTCTATGGTTGTTCCGAAATATATATAGATGTGTCGAAATGATAGGTCGAAACATTGTATACGTGTCTATGGTATCTCAAGATTACATAACATACAATACAAGTTGATTAAGTTATGGTTGGAATAGATTTGTTACCAATTTTCACGTAGCTAAAATGAGAAAAATTATCCAATCTTGTTTTACCCATAACTTCTTCATTTTAAATCCGTTTTGAGTGAATCAAATTGCTATGGTTTCATATTGAACTCTATTTTATGAATCTAAACAGAAAAAGTATAGGTTTATTGTTGGAAAAATAAGTTACAAGTCGTTTTTGTAAAGGTAGTCATTTCAGTCGAAAGAACGACGTCTAGATGACCATTTTAGAAAACATACTTCCACTTTGAGTTTAACCATAATTTTTGGATATAGTTTCATGTTCATAATAAAAATCATTTTCTCAGAATAAAAACTTTTAAATCAAAGTTTATCATAGTTTTTAATTAACTAACCCAAAACAGCCCGCGGTGTTACTACGACGGCGTAAATCCGGTTTTACGGTGTTTTTCGTGTTTCCAGGTTTTAAATCATTAAGTTAGCATATCATATAGATATAGAACATGTGTTTAGTTGATTTTAAAAGTAAAGTTAGAAGGATTAACTTTTGTTTGCGAACAAGTTTAGAATTAACTAAACTATGTTCTAGTGATTACAAGTTTAAACCTTCGAATAAGATAGCTTTATATGTATGAATCGAATGATGTTATGAACATCATTACTACCTTAAGTTCCTTGGATAAACCTACTGGAAAAGAGAAAAATGGATCTAGCTTCAACGGATCCTTGGATGGCTCGAAGTTCTTGAAGCAGAATCATGACACGAAAACAAGTTCAAGTAAGATCATCACTTGAAATAAGATTGTTATAGTTATAGAAATTGAACCAAAGTTTGAATATGATTATTACCTTGTATTAGAATGATAACCTACTGTAAGAAACAAAGATTTCTTGAGGTTGGATGATCACCTTACAAGATTGGAAGTGAGCTAGCAAACTTGAAAGTATTCTTGATTTTATGTAACTAGAACTAGTAGAATATATGAAGAACACTTAGAACTTGAAGATAGAACTTGAAGATAGAACTTGAGAGAGATCAATTAGATGAAGAAAATTGAAGAATGAAAGTGTTTGTAGGTGTTTTTGGTCGTTGGTGTATGGATTAGATATAAAGGATATGTAATTTTGTTTTCATGTAAATAAGTCATGAATGATTACTCATATTTTTGTAATTTTATGAGATATTTCATGCTAGTTGCCAAATGATGGTTCCCACATGTGTTAGGTGACTCACATGGGCTGCTAAGAGCTGATCATTGGAGTGTATATACCAATAGTACATACATCTAAAAGCTGTGTATTGTACGAGTACGAATACGGGTGCATACGAGTAGAATTGTTGATGAAACTGAACGAGGATGTAATTGTAAGAATTTTTGTTAAGTAGAAGTATTTTGATAAGTGTATTGAAGTCTTTCAAAAGTGTATAAATACATATTAAAACACTACATGTATATACATTTTAACTGAGTCGTTAAGTCGTCGTTAGTCGTTACATGTAAGTGTTGTTTTGAAACCTTTAGGTTAACGATCTTGTTAAATGTTGTTAACCCAATGTTTATAATATCAAATGAGATTTTAAATTATTATATTATCATGATATTATCATGTATGAATATCTCTTAATATGATATATATATACATTAAATGTCTTTACAACGATAATCGTTACATATATGTCTCATTTAAAAATCATTAAGTTAGTAGTCTTGTTTTTACATATGTAGTTCATTGTTAATATACTTCATTATATGTTTACTTATCATAGTATCATGTTAACTATATATATATCCATATATATGTCATCATATAGTTTTTACAAGTTTTAACGTTCGTGAATCACCGGTCAACTTGGGTGGTCAATTGTCTATATGAAACATATTTCAATTAATCAAGTCTTAACAAGTTTGATTGCTTAACATGTTGGAAACATTTAATCATGTAAATATCAATCTCAATTAATATATATAAACATGGAAAAGTTTGGGTCACTACAAAGGTGATCCCTTCCATCCACCAAATTGCCCTCTTGACGATGAACCTGAAGCACTTACCGGCGAACCTGTTCGAGAAACCATTTTCTCTCTCATTTCCAGAGTATCTCGTCATGATTATATACTACATCAAATTCTAGATTTTATTTATCCGCTCGTCCGAACCGACAATCACCCCGGTCTAATAGAAGAAGTCAACGAGCTTCGCACTCGGGTAGTGGCTTTGGAGAATACGGTACAAAGGTTACAAACACCATCAGCAGCATCAGCAGCATAACCAGTACCGTCAATAACATCAACATTGCAAGCCTCAATACCCTAAGCACCAGCAGCATCACCAGCATCAAAGTTATCACCATCATCAACATCAACAGGATCATTACCACCACCAACAATCACGTTTGCATCCCACGCCTCAATATCACCATCCGTACCTCGGATATCAACGTCACACGCACCATAGATACCAAGAAGTACCAACAACAATAAACGATGAAGTATTGATTCATAACTTCATCAGAGAAACATTCTATGGTGATTATGTAATCTCTAAAGACATAGAGATTACATATTTCTACCTTAACCATAAATCAAATGAGTGGACAGAAATGATAAAAGGAAGAGTAGAAACCCCGACAAGAATGATGCGTAAGGTACAAGCTAGACTTGTTTTACCAACAGCATCAGCAGTACCCTTAGCCTCACCAACACAGTTAGTGCTGTCAACATCGTTAGAATCGTCAGCACCTTTAACATCACAAGCTCCACCAGTTCAAGAATCACCGTGGACATCATCAATAACGCGTATATTGCATCAACGAGTTATGAAGTATTAACTCATTCTTCTGAAGAATTTATATAAATATTTTATATATATGAATTCGGAAACCAAAATAAATCTTTTCGTACTAAGCTATTAAGTATGAATTGAAAAAGAGTAGATACTACTCGTTTAAATTCATATTACAAATATGCAATGATGTACGTCCTTCGTCAGCAACTTAATCAACGTTAACTACAATCCCTGTTTCAATTCAATGAATTTCGTTTTATAATAAACCAAGTGTATTATTCAATAATATGTTTGATTTTACACTTTCATCTTCAATGTACTCGAAGCTTACTGGGAAACAACGTTCATATCTTGCGAAGTTAGCAAGAGTTCAATGAGTATCAGCATGATTCACTAAGGAAATATATATAAGAATAAATAATGCAGTATTGATCCATAACTTCATTAATATTCTGTGAAGAATATGTGGTTCCTAATCGTTTTAGAGATTACTTATTCTAGCTCAAACCGAAAATCAAATGAGTCTAATATTATATTGACTTATTAAATTCATGATTACATCTGAAGAAGATATATATGTACATATATTTTCATAAAGATTGTAATAAAATTCTCTGGTACAAAACGTTACTTGTGAAATTTTTTTTAACGGGTAGGTAATACCCGAGAGATATATAAATTCACAATTAATATGATTATATTCTTCGACTCTGATTCAACAATCATCAACTATACTCACTACCTTCACAATAATATACATTCTTTCATAGAAATCAAAACAACCATTCTCATCCAAATTAGATTACGACAAAACGAAATCCAAGTCAAGACTTAACAGAAGACATCACTCTTAGGACTCTTACATCTTTCAAAACTATAATTTGACTTCAAAACTATGCTAGAACATCATTCGATTCTTGGAACCCAGAAATATATTTGTATCATTAAAAGTCCTAAAACATCATATGTATATTAACGATTACAATCTATGATCAAACCCTTCGAAATTCCTGAAGACACTTCAAATAATGGACAATCGAGATGATGATCCAACCACACATTACCCGCAGTCTTGCACCTGAAAAGCTCTCGAAACCAAGGACATAATTTAACACGTATCCGCGTTAAATCTTTTAGCATTTATTAGCAAAAATAACTTTGCGATTCCTTTTCAAAATAGCAAATTTTGTCACAGTTTCAGCAAGTCAACCTCGACTTTCCATTCGAAGTAGCCTTATTATAACCTGTAATACATACGATTACCCTTTTGTTACCAGGGAACCTTTTATATTCCACGACATTATCAGCAGATGTGCCAGCAACTCGTTACCCCTTTGGCGGAATCAACAATTGGTATTTTGAAATCTCGCAGCATTTCTATTTCGACAGTTATATATATATATATATATATATATATATATATATATATATATATATATATATATATATATATATATATATATATATATATATATATATGTATATATATATATATATATACAACGTCTATCCCTAAGAATTACATATTTCAAATGTGAAGTTTCTGAAAAATGCTCCAGTCTACGAATTAGTGCTATTAAGTTTTGGAAAAGACTGATAAAGTGGTAAAGACAGTAGACAACAATTACGGTCAGAAGTTTGACAATAAAGAATAATAGATTGGAAAAGCTCGAACGAAAAATTTGGTACTGGAAAACGGATTGAGCAACGTATAAAGGAGGTCGTGGACAAATCACAATGACGAAATCTACCTTTAAAGGATTCAAATGATTCAGTGTCTGCTGAAACCGTTAGTAAACCTTACTCCTTATTTTAAACCTTCACAGACAGATTTTCCGCGTCATTCCCTGATCTTAGATATTCTAAGATATCATCGTATTTTTCATTATAAATATCTCCGATATTCCTGAAGATATATTCCCAACTATCCTCATCAAAAATCATTTATCTCTTCACAATATTTGCGTTACAACATAAAAGAAACTGTGTTAGTTTCTAAATTCTGAAAAATTCGAGTTTAAAATATGAATGTTTTGAAGTAGTGTTGGAAACTGAAGCATGAATTAGTATAATATAATGACACTTGATCAACGTGATTATATTACAGTAATTCATGCTGAGTTTCTAAATGGAACATAATGATTCACAGATCATAACGTCATCATGTGCCATGTTACACAACTCTTACATTCTACCCAATCTCCAAACATATTAAGAACATATCTCCTTGATAATTCTATCTTTCTGGACATTCTGGTAACTTACCAAATCAAGATCGTGCAATTACTATTTCTTTCTTAGAACATTAACTATGTTTATTTCAAAATCCATACCTACGAATTCCGGACCATTATTCGCTTGACTCGAAGTCGGGAAGAGGAAACAGAAGTATGGAACTGTTGAATATAAAAGAAAATATAAAGCTCAACAACAACAAATAAATTACAAATCGTGTATATCAATACGTATTGCAACGTAAAGGCACGGGAGAATTAACAATACTATAACCCCAAGGTAATAGTAGAAATAAATAAAATCCTCCGGAGGTAGATGAAAAAGAAGAATGACAGAGATGAAAGTTAAGAGTATATCCAGGATCAGTACTGGATGAAGAATACTGATAAATGTTTTAAAGTATGAATTGAGGGAGGAAGAATAGAAGGTATGAGTTGTAAGGAAATGAAGGGAGGTGGATTTATAGTAAAAGATCCGACAGAGCAATCAAAATAGATGATCGCATTTAAAGCGGATTCTAATTTCCTTGATTATCGAAGAATCAAATCTCATTATGAAGATTTTACTCCAAATCTCTTGAACTTGGAAATCAATCCTATCTACGTCAAAAGATATGACGAATCTATACCTACTCATTTCACCCTTTGGTGATAGCCTCACTCGTACTCTTCACAAAAATCAAATTGCTTTATCAATATTACTTGATGATAATAAAACTCTAATTTCCAACTCGTATACGTCATGAAAACATACTTATTGTCAGCCATGACCATCCCATTCAAATTTCGGGACGAAATTTATTTACCGGGTAGGTACTGTAACGACCCGGATTTTTCCAATCGTTTTATACTTATGAGATTAATATTTACATAAATTAAACCTTAACAATATGATAAGCAATCCAAATTGTTGAGACTTGTGTTTTTAAAAAGAGTTTTACACAACGTTTGACCGTCCAATTTAACCGATGATATCACGAACTATATAACATACGATAATTATATGTTTGTGTATATATATGTATTTATATATATTTAACATGATCTAAGGATGGTTTAACATCTCATTGTGTACTAATGACAATGAGTTATAAGTATATTTTGAAACTACTAACTTAAGTTTTCAAAACGATAACTATACGTAACATTCTTTGATATATATACTTATAACCTATAATGCTTATACATGTATCGTGTATATAATGTATTTAATCACTTTTTAAGGACTTAAATACATAAAACAATATAAGTATATTCACAAAATATAGCTATATTTGAATTCTCATTCCGTTTCCTCAAGATTTCTATACGTATATCTAGGGTATATGTACCCGTATCATACCCAGCTTCTATATGTATTTACTATTGGTATATACACATCAAATCAATATCCTAATCAACATTATTACTGCCCTAGATATGAGATAACTAGGATTTGTCAAGTAGCATGAATTATTAGTAAGAAAACAAAATTAGGAATCCTTTTCTTTCTTTATAAACTAAAAACGCTTTTATGAATGAACACCATTTCTTCACTCCATTTTCTCATACCTACACCCTCATTTCTCTCTCAAAATACTCCTAAATTCATACTTGATCATCTCCAAGCATTTTCCCCATCATTTAGCTTCAATTACAAGCCTTAAACACCATAAGAAAACTCTTTCAAGAACATATCAAAATAACCACCCATTTGAAGAAGTATACTTCCAACCTTTTGATCTAACTCCACCACTCTTTGATTCCAAGATTTTTTCTTATCTCTTACAGTAACTTTGTCCAAGTAACTTGAGGTAGTAACCTTGTTTATAATCTTGTTCGATTCATAATTATATAGCTATCTTATTTATGTTGTGAAATTTTAACAACAAGAACATAGTTTGAATGATTTCAAACTTGTTTGCAAACTAAATAGATCTTTCTAACTTAACTTTTAAAATACTTCAATACCTGTAATATATCATAATTATATGCTAACTTAACAAGATAAAACTTGATTTTACAAAGAACACCTTAAAACTGAATCTACATCGTTGGAGTGCAACCGGGGGCTGTTTTGGGTTGGATAATTAAAAACCATCTTAAACTTTGAATTGGAAGTTTATATTTTGGAAAAATGATATTTCTTATGAATATGTTAATATATAAAAATCTCATGGTGTAACTCAAAGTGTAAGTATTTTTGTAAAAATGATCATCGAGATGTTGTTTTTACAACGGAAATGATCACTTTCATAAGTTTTACCAAAGTTTAACCTATAACCTGTGATTTCTAATACAAACTAAGGTATTTTCAGTTCATATTCTTAAAATTTGAATCGATCCAAGGAAGTGGCAAGTTGAACCAACAAAAACGGAGTTATAATGAAGAAACTACGACTAAAACAAGATTGGGTATCCGAAGCTAGTTTAGCTACGAAAATGTTTGGAGATAAAGTAAATTAATCATATCTTTTCTAATTAATATGATATTTTATATATAATTACATATGATTTGATTTTATATATTTCAGGACCACCCGTAAACAACACGAGAAGATTAATCATAAGATCTCATGATTGTATGCAACACGTCATTTGACAACACGGTACTTTATGTACGCAACACGTCATTTGACAACATGGTACCATGGGTCGAGATTAATTCTGATCAATACGAATACGATGGGGTCTTTATTTATTTATTGAGCAACTAATTGTGGACCACTAACATCAGACTGCTAACTACGGACTAATAGATATTAAAAGTATTATAAGTATATATGTAATGATTATTTGAAAAGAAAATATGTTAATATATTATATATATGGTTAGGTTCGTGATATCTATCGGAGACCAAGTCGTGTTAAATATCTTCAAATCAAAAGTGAGTATATAGTCCCACTTTTAAACTCTAAATATTTCGGGATGAGAATACATGCATTTTATGATTTACGTTATGGACACAAGTGATAAAAAAATATATTCTACGTTGAGTTGTACCACTGGCATACTTCCCTGTAGCTTGGTAACTACTATTTACATGTGGTATTGTAAACGCGAATCCTGTTGATAGATCTATCGGGCCTGACAACCCCAACCAGACTGGACGACCAGTATTCAACGGTTGCACAGTACTTCGTTTCGGTGACTACACTTGGTACAGTGTAGTGAGATTTCATAATAAAGGGAATATGCGACGTTGATTAAATGTTAAGTATGGTTATCAAGTGCTCAACCACTTAGAATATTTTTATTAAAACGTTTATGTATATGAAATCTTGTGGTCTATATTTATAACGCTGCTAGCATTAAACCTATATCTCACCAACTTTATGTTGACGTTTAAAGCATGTTTATTCTCAGGTTCCTAGAAGTCTTCCGCTGTTTGAATATATGTTAGAGAAACCATGTGCATGGAGTCATACATGTTTTATTCGAGGAAGCATTGCATTCACAAAATCATCACCATGTATTTATTTTGACTGCATTGTCAACGGAAGTATTCTTGTAAACTGTTATTTACGGTGATTGTCTACAAGTAGAAATCATCAGATGTCGAAAACATTGAATTTTAAATATTCATTTATGGTATATCTTTTCAAAAGAATGCAATGTTTATAAAACGTATCATATAGAGGTCAAATACCTCGCGATGTAATCATATGTTATTGTATTCGTCCCTATGGATTGGGTCGGGTCATTTCAGTAAAATAAATAACAATAATGAAATTGCGATAAATAAAAATGTGATAGATAAAAAGTACGATAATTAAAGAGTACGATAATTAAAAGTGCAATTAAATACAATGACAATAAATAAAAGTGCGATAATTAAAAGTGCAATTAAATATGAAAATAAAGGAATTATGCTTATTTAAACTTCCGTAATCATGATGTTTGACGTGTTGATTTTAGTTTATTCCCATGGGTTAATTATCCTTTGTCCTGGATTATTTAATATGTCCGTCTGGTTTTGTCCATAACTGTAGTGACCCGAACTTTTCCATGTTTATATATATTAATTGAGATTGATATTTACATGATTAAATGTTTCCAACATGTTAAGCAATCAAACTTGTTAAGACTTGATTAATTGAAATATGTTTCATATAGACAATTGACCACCCAAGTTGACCGGTGATTCACGAACGTTAAAACTTGTAAAAACTATATGATGACATATATATGGATATATATATATATATAGTTAACATGATACTATGATAAGTAAACATATCATTAAGTATATTAACAATGAACTACATATGTAAAACCAAGACTACTAACTTAATGATTTTTAAACGAGACATATATGTAACGATTATCGTTGTAAAGACATTTAATGTATATATATCATATTAAGAGATATTCATACATGATAATATCATGATAATATAATAATTTAAAATCTCATTTGATATTATAAACATTGGGTTAACAACATTTAACAAGATCGTTAACCTAAAGGTTTCAAAACAACACTTACATGTAACGACTAACGATGACTTAACGACTCAGTTAAAATGTATATACATGTAGTGTTTTAATATGTATTTATACACTTTTGAAAGACTTCAATACACTTATCAAAATACTTCTACTTAACAAAAATGCTTACAATTACATCCTCGTTCAGTTTCATCAACAATTCTACTCGTATGCACCCGTATTCGTACTCGTACAATACACAGCTTTTAGATGTATGTACTATTGGTATATACACTCCAATGATCAGCTCTTAGCAGCCCATGTGAGTCACCTAACACATGTGGGAACCATCATTTGGCAACTAGCATGAAATATCTCATAAAATTACAAAAATATGAGTAATCATTCATGACTTATTTACATGAAAACAAAATTACATATCCTTTATATCTAATCCATACACCAACGACCAAAAACACCTACAAACACTTTCATTCTTCAATTTTCTTCATCTAATTGATCTCTCTCAAGTTCTATCTTCAAGTTCTAAGTGTTCTTCATAAATTCCAAAAGTTCTAGTTTCATAAAATCAAGAATACTTTCAAGTTTGCTAGCTCACTTCCAATCTTGTAAGGTGATCATCCAACCTCAAGAAATCTTTTTTTCTTACAGTAGGTTATCATTCTAATACAAGGTAATAATCATATTCAAACTTTGGTTCAATTTCTATAACTATAACAATCTTATTTCAAGTGATGATCTTACTTGAACTTGTTTTCGTGTCATGATTCTGCTTCAAGAACTTCGAGCCATCCAAGGATC
Organism: Rutidosis leptorrhynchoides; assembly: GCF_046630445.1. Classification (NCBI taxonomy): domain Eukaryota; kingdom Viridiplantae; phylum Streptophyta; class Magnoliopsida; order Asterales; family Asteraceae; genus Rutidosis; species Rutidosis leptorrhynchoides. Next base: position 290,369,090 of record NC_092337.1, on the reverse strand, counting down.
CATTGAAGCTAGATCCATTTTTCTCTTTTCCAGTAGGTTTATCCAAGGAACTTAAGGTAGTAATGATGTTCATAACATCATTCTATTCATACATATAAAGCTATCTTATTCGAAGGTTTAAACTTGTAATCACTAGAACATAGTTTAGTTAATTCTAAACTTGTTCGCAAACAAAAGTTAATCCTTCTAACTTGACTTTTAAAATCAACTAAACACATGTTCTATATCTATATGATATGCTAACTTAATGATTTAAAACCTGGAAACACGAAAAACACCGTAAAACCGGATTTACGCCGTCGTAGTAACACCGCAGGCTGTTTTGGGTTAGTTAATTAAAAACTATGATAAACTTTGATTTTAAAGTTGTTATTCTGAGAAAATGATTTTTATTATGAACATGAAACTATATCCAAAAATTATGATTAAACTCAAAGTGGAAGTATGTTTTCTAAAATGGTCATCTAGACGTCGTTCTTTCGACCGAAATGACTACCTTTACAAAAACGACTTGTAACTTATTTTTCCGACTATAAACCTATACTTTTCTGTTTAGATTCATAAAATAGAGTTCAATATGAAACCATAGCAATTTGATTCACTCAAAACGGATTTAAAATGAAGAAGTGTGGGTAAAACAAGATTGGATAATTTTTCTCATTTTAGCTACGTGAAAATTGGTAACAAATCTATTCCAACCATAACTTAATCAACTTGTATTGTATATTATGTAATCTTGAGATACCATAGACACGTATACAATGTTTCGACCTATCATGTCGACACATCTATATATATTTCGGAACAACCATAGACACTCTATATGTGAATGTTGGAGTTAGCTATACAGGGTTGAGGTTGATTCCAAAATATATATAGTTTGAGTTGTGATCAATACTGAGATACGTATACACTGGGTCGTGGATTGATTCAAGATAATATTTATCGATTTATTTCTGTACATCTAACTGTGGACAACTAGTTGTAGGTTACTAACGAGGACAGCTGACTTAATAAACTTAAAACATCAAAATATATTAAAAGTGTTGTAAATATATTTTGAACATACTTTGATATATATGTATATATTGTTATAGGTTCGTGAATCAACTAGTGGCCAAGTCTTACTTCCCAACGAAGTAAAAATCTGTGAAAGTGAGTTATAGTCCCACTTTTAAAATCTAATATTTTGGGATGAGAATACATGCAGGTTTTATAAATGATTTACAAAATAGACACAAGTACGTGAAACTACATTCTATGGTTGAATTATCGAAATCGAATATGCCCCTTTTTATTAAGTCTGGTAATCTAAGAATTAGGGAACAGACACCCTAATTGACGCGAATCCTAAAGATAGATCTATCGGGCCCAACAAGCCCCATCCAAAGTACCGGATGCTTTAGTACTTCGAAATTTATATCATATCCGAAGGGTGTCCTTGAATGATGGGGATATTCTTATATATGCATCTTGTTAATGTCGGTTACCAGGTGTTCACCATATGAATGATTTTTATCTCTATGTATGGGATGTGTATTGAAATATGAAATCTTGTGGTCTATTATTATGATTTGATATATATAGGTTAAACCTATAACTCACCAACATTTTTGTTGACGTTTTAAGCATGTTTATTCTCAGGTGATTATTAAGAGCTTCCGCTGTCGCATACTTAAATAAGGACGAGATTTGGAGTCCATGCTTGTATGATATTGTGTAAAAACTGCATTCAAGAAACTTATTTTGTTGTAACATATTTGTATTGTAAACCATTATGTAATGGTCGTGTGTAAACAGGATATTTTAGATTATCATTATTTGATAATCTACGTAAAGCTTTTTAAACCTTTATTGATGAAATAAAGGTTATGGTTTGTTTTAAAATGAATGCAGTCTTTGAAAAACGTCTCATATAGAGGTCAAAACCTCGCAACGAAATCAATTAATATGGAACGTTTTTAATCAATAAGAACGGGACATTTCAGTAACAGTCCATCAGTCATAAATATAAAGTGCGAGTGTCCTCGTCAAATTATCCTTATATCCGAAGTCAAATATTCCAACTAATTGGGGACTTAAACTGTAACAAGGTCTTAATACTTTGTTTAATAATTACACCAGGATATCGACTACGTGTAACCCAAGGTTTTAATACTTTGTTAACAATTACGCCAAGTGTCCTTGTACATAATTCACCCCTGTTTTAATAAGTCCATTAAGTATTAATTCATTCCCGTGTCCGGTTAAATGAACGATTATTAGTACTTATAAATATCCCGCCTATCGTGTCCGATCGAGTGTATATGGTTATTTATAGGTACGTCCAATTGTAAATCTTTATATTAAATTAACAAACTATTATTTAGTTAAACAAATATAAAGTCCATTAATAGCCATAGTCTAATTTCCACAAGTGTCGTTTTTTTTGTCCAAACCCCAATTATGGTACAAAACCCAATTACCCAATTTTAATATATTTTAGTCCGACATCATGATTACTTCAGCTTAAATAAGCATAATAATAACTTAGCTACGAGACATTAATTTAAAAAGGTTGAACATAACTTACAATGATTAATAATAGCGTAGCGTTACACGGACAGAATTTCGACTTACACCCTTACAACATTCGCTAACATACCCTTATTATTAGAATTTAAAATTAAAATTTAAAATTAAAATTTAAAATTAAAATTATAATATATATATATATATATATATATATATATATATATATATATATATATATATATATATATATATATATATATATATATATATATATATATATATATATTACGAGTGAGAGATAGATAGATGGTATGGATATTCAGTCGACCAGAGCGTGCTTTTATAGGAATGTGGCCTGGTACTATTCACCATGCGATCGCATGGGTTTTTCACCTCCAGGCCATGCGATCGCATGGCCTCTATTTCCAGCTCAGGTGAGTTTGTTTCTTTGCTTGGCGACACTTTTAATAAATAATATAATATATAAATAATTTTAAGAATTATTTAAATATTATATTATATTTATGTGCATAGTTGACTTGTAATTTTTAGTCCGTTGCGTCGAGCGTTGAGAGTTGTCTTTGGTCCCGGTTCCGGATTTTCGAACTTCCTTGCGTACAATTTAATATCTTGTATTTTGCGTTTCGCGTCTTGTACTCTTGTAATTTTGAGATGTTTCTCATCAATAATTTGAACCACTTTGATTGTAATTTGTACTTTTGAGCTTTTTGGTCGTTTGCGTCTTCAATACATCGAATCTGTCTTTTGTCTTCACCTTTTATTATTTAAACGAATATCACTTGTAAATAGAACAATTGCAACTAAAAGCTTGTCTTTCTTGAGGGATAATGCTATGAAATATATGTTTGTTTTTAGCATTATCAGAGACATATTAAATTAATGTGGCTAATGTGTTATGATCCAAGTCGGGTCATACCCAATAACAAACTTACCGACACCTTATACGTATTTAATCTTCACGATTGGATCATTGATTAAATACGCGACACTTGAACTTTGAGAAAATGGTTTTCTGAAACTAGTTGATGTGTGTATATATATATATATATATATATATATATATATATATATATATATATATATATATATATATATAAATTATGGAATAATTTATATAATATGGATTTAATTATTTATAGGTTAAATAATTAATTAATTTATGTTACATTTTATATAAATTGGTTTTATATAATGAAATGTACATAAATATTAATATGGAAGTTTTATAAAATAAATTTTATAAAATCTAACTTTTATAAAATTAATTATAAAACTAATCGGTGGCATGGGGAGTGTAATCTCACATGCTAGAGATTCCTTCCTTGGTCAATTAAATCTCATTTCCAAATACATGCAAGCATCTTGACTCCTAGAAACACACACTTGCAATTACACATCAAACTAGCAAAAAAATTCTGCTCTCCCTTTGCTGTTTTGGCCGTGAGTTTTGAAGCTCCAAAAGGGTTCTTGAATTGATTTTGAAAGCTAATATTCAAGTGCAATTAAATCCTAACCAAAGCTAGGGTGTTGGTATACAAGTTTGGGGTATAACAACTTGAGGTTTCACACTTTTGGAGCTCCATTCATCATCATCATCTTCATCACTTATCAACAAGCTTGGAGTTGGTATAAACTCTTTTCTTGCTTGTAGTTTGTAAGTTTGTTTCACAACTTGATCCTAATTGGGATTTAACTTTAATTGGTTAAAGATATACAAGTTTTAAATGGTAACATTTTATGTACATGCTTCCGCTTTAATTTTGATTCTTAAAAGGTTTTAAGTATTATGAAACTTGTTAAATCCCAACAATGGTATCTAGAGCTGAAGTTGTTGAAATATGCTTCGAGATGATTTATTAAACCCACTATATTTTGCATTTTATGTACATGCATAAAAGAAAAATGCAAAAATTAAAGGGTTTGGGTGGGTTCCTTATTTTGGCCGAATTTTTGGAGTCTCAAAAGTGGGTTTTGAGCTCTTCTTTTTGGTTCATATTTGTATGTAAATGTTCACAATCTAAGCCTTGGCCTTGTGTTTGGTTGCATGCTTGTTTGGTTGATTAATTTTTCATTTGGTATGTAATATTAATTATTCTTTTGACATGTAATTATTCATTCATTTGGTTATGTAATTTATTTTATATTTGGTATGTAAAATAGATTAGGTTGTAATTTCATTTTTTAGAGAAATGTATTAGGATATATTTTGTAAAAATGATGAAGATGATGAAGACTTGAAGAACACAAGAAGAAGCATTTGGATGCAAGATTAAGTGGGAGATTTAAAATCTCCTACTTTGTGTTATAACCCTTACCGGTGGCATTTGTTTTCGGCTAAACAAATGTCTACCAAATTGGCTTGATTGTGAACATATTTGTTTTGCATGCATGGTTGTTTATTGTGTTTGTATGTTTGGTTGCTACAAGTATATCACAAGTTAACAACAAGCAAAATGACAATTTAATTGGTAAAATTAGACATTATTAACTACATGCAAAACGATAATTTAAATGGTTAAATTGAAATGGCAAAAGGACATTAATAAATGGTTATTAAGAACACTAAAAGGATCACACATATAAAATGGTTTATATCAAGTAATTGGCTTAATTACAAGACTTGAAAATGGATTTCAAATGAATGATACACTAAATACATGTTGGTGTATGGCATAAAAGTTTTCTCAAACTAGAATTAATGAAAACTTAAAATCCCTTAATCAACATGGCAAACAAGTTAAACGCCATCCTTTTGTGTGACACTTAAAAATATTAGGGAACTCATAATGGGATAAAGGTCACCTAACCGTTATGAGCAAACTAATATGATTAAGGTGAATTTCGCATGCTTGTGGGATAAAGGTCACCTAACCACTTGTATGTTAAATTTACACGTTTACACAAGTAGGACGACTTGATTTGGGAATCATGAACTTAGGGTCACCGAAGCATGAGGAACAAATAAGCGTTGATGGAATAAATATGCCATGCAAAAGGATTGCATGATTCCATAACTTAGAAGTTGTAAAAGGATTGCAATTGTTATATAATGACTACCTAGCTAAATCAAATGACGGGATAAAGGTCACCTAACCGAAATTTGGTTTACCATTGGATTCTAAAATTTAATAAATATCAATTGGATTTAAAGGGTATTGATTGTTAAATTAAAATTGATACTTAAACAACTTTGTTAAATTTTGTAGATGGCCGCCAATAACAACAACAACATTCCAAACGCACCTATCAACTTTAACAACCTATCAACAACAACAACATTCCCTTTGCTGTTTTGGCCGTGAGTTTTGAAGCTCCAAAAGGGTTCTTGAATTGATTTTGCAAGCTAATATTCAAGTGAAATTAAATCCTAACCAAAGCTAGGGTGTTGGTATACAAGTTTGGGGTATAACTACTTGAGGTTTCACACTTTTGGAGCTCCATTCATCATCATCATCTTCATCACTTATCAACAAGCTTGGAGTAGCTATAAACTCTTTTCTTGCTTGTAGTTTGTAAGTTTGTTTCACAACTTGATCCTAATTGGGATTTAACTTTAATTGATTAAAGATATACAAGTTTTAAATGGTAACATTTTATGTACATGCTTCCGCTTTAATTTTGATTCTTAAAAGGTTTTAAGTATTATGAAACTTGTTAAATCCCAACATAAGGTTGGCCTTGGATTCACGAACCTATATCATTCGTATTTATATATTAACACATATAATTGTGATCAAATAATTTCATTTATTAATCCCTAAATATATTTTAGGAAATTTATAATAAACCCTAAATAATATATATATATATTTTATGTATATTTTATATCTCAAATTATATGTTATCTATATTTATTTTGTATATATAATTAAAGTAATTAATATATATATATATATATATATATATATATATATATATATATATATATATATATATATATATATATATATATATATATATATATTGTATTTTATCAAAAATCAATAATTTGTTATATGTGATATATATAAAAACAAATTAATATGTTCAATATATAATTATATATAGTATTAATATAAGTATATTTTTTTTATGTACATAATATTTATTTGTTATGAAAATAATAATAATGATAATAATAATAATAATAATAATAATAATAATAATAATAATAATAATAATAATAATAATAATAATAATAATAATAATAATATGTAATAATACTACCTCCTCTTAATTAAGTGAGTATGCATGTTCTCGGCCGAACATGATAATGAAGCCCAAGGTAGCTGGCCCAAGATGCAAATCCATTTTAAATCCTAGTGGCTCAAGTTGTTGTGGTTTTAAAAAAAAAAAATAATAATCTGCTGCAGGCCAGAATCGAACCCGAGACCCATCGGTATACAAACACACAACTAAACCATCTACGCTAGCCTGTTTATTCTGAATTATGTGCAATCCGAAATTTTATAACCCGTATTCTTAACAGTTTCTATCTTCCTCATCATCTTTTATTATCATCATCTAGATCATCACCATCATTATGTAACTTCATCATCGTTATACTCGTTTCGTATCATCATCATCAAACATTTCGATTTTTATAACCATAATCATAATCATACTTCATCAAATATCATAACCATTATCATAATCATTACCATCGTGCTTCATATCATTATCTATCATATTAATCTTGAATTCCTTTTATCATTACTATCATTTTCGTTGGGCAGTAGTAGGATTGGGAACAAGAGGATAAACAAAAAAAGAAAACAAACACTTAGTTTATGTTCTCATCAATTGATTCGTTCGGCCCACCAGAAGATAAAAGGTTTTGGCCCAAAACACAAGCCCAATACGCTGAAGTTTAACTCTACCCATCTGATTTATTAATAGTGAAAGGAGAAAAAACAAAATATAACAGGCTGCAATATGAGTTCAAAATGGGTTTGATTCCTTCCTGAGTTCGTCCGAAATAATAAAAAGAAAAAAAATAACGCAGCCTTCCACTGCATTTCCTTTTTGTCTCTCACATCAAAAGCAAAAGGAATCCAGAGAAAAAGAATGATTAAATAAATGTGAGTTGGTGTTGGTTGTCGATCACGTGGGCACAAGGAAAAAGGAACAAGAATATAATTGAATCTGTTTGATAAACTCGACCCACATCAAAAGCAAAAGGTAGCACTACCACTTGATCAAGTAGGTGTTTAATAATCAGAACAGGGAAAAAGAAAAAAAAATAAGCCGATCACTCTCTCTTCTCATTCGCTAATATCATCATAACAGCAACATCATCATAAATAACAAGTGTGTCTATGCGATGGGTCTGTTCGGAACAGAAATATGAAACAAGTAGTAGTAATAGTGATCGTTGCAAGAGAAAACCACCAAAGGTGGTGATGTGTGTGTTCGGTTATGGGTTGCTCACAACAGAGATATGATTAAGTGGAAATAACAACCAAATACCCACAACCTTCTGTCGAATAAGGATGGTGTTTGGTTTGCATGAGGAAGGTGGTGATAGAAAGTGAAGGCTCACGGTGGTGGAAGTGTTGTGAGGTTAACTGAATTAGAAAATGGAAGGAAGAAACACCAAATAGTTATGGTGGTCTAGGGGTTCATCAATGATTGTGTTCGGGTTAAACCAAAAGTAACAATACAAGTGGGTTGGTGTTTGATGAAGGTGATTTGGTTGTTTATGGTGGTGAAGTTGGCTCAAGGTGAAAGATTCTTGGTGGCGGTTTAGAGTGGTGTTGTCTAAACAAGATGATGAAGTAGAGTGGTGATAGTAAACGGCTGTAACAGACATCATGGTGATTTGGTGAGTTAATTTCTGTTTTTCCTTCCAATTTGGCAACAACTACATGCAGTATAAAAATGATAACAATAATGTAATTCGAATAATTGAAGTAGTGTTCTTGATTGTAATTTAGTGATGGTGGTCGACAAGGAATCAAGGAGGAAGGACAGGAAATAGAATAAAATAAAGTTTGATTGAGATTTCTAACTGTATTCGCAATTTGTTTAAGTGTATTTCCTTTTTGATTCTTCCAATAGCAGTTGTTATATAGCGAGAAATTGATCTAATCTTATGCAGTAATAATATCTAAACAAACTTGGATCTTAGTGATGGTGTCAACTTGTTTATCAATCAGGAGCAGAAGAAAATAAAGAAAAATAAGAATTTTTGATGTCGATTGCTAACAGATTTTAGTTGTATTGTATTTAAGGTCGACAATAATCATAATCAGATCAGAAAAAGAATCAAAAAGAATTTGAAAGAGATAGTGACAGGAAACAGACTTGGAATTATTCAGACAAAAAAATAAAAAAATAAAATAAAAGTGATGTTGAGATGAAACAGATTTGATATTTATTCAGTTTATATATAAATATAATATTAATAACTATTAAATTTAAATACGGTAATAATAATACTGAATTATTATCGATATTAATAAAATATTAATAATGTTATGTATAATTATAATTATCATAATAATAATATTTAGAATAATGCTACTAATAGTTATAGTAATGTTTATATTATTAATGATAATATTAATAAATTGTATTATTTTTACAATAATAATACTGATAATATATAATAAGAATAATAATAATGATTCTAGTAATAACATGTTACATATCTTTTTTTATTTTTTTTTTCAAATCTACATATTATATATTCTAACAATATTAATAATACAAATAATAATATTAATATAAATATTAATAATAATAATGAGAGTAATATTGATATAATATTATATCTAAACTTGTAATTATATTTAGTATATTAATTTTACATATGTCATTTTTAACAATTATATAATATATAAAATAACATATTTTATTTACAACAATTGTTCGTGAATCGTCGAAAATGGTCGAAGGTCAATTGAATATATGAAACAGTTCAAAATTTTTTTGAGACTCAACCTAACAGACTTTGCTTAACGTGTAGAAATCATATAAAGATTAAGTTTAAATTTTGTCAAAAATTTCTGGGTCGTCACATGAACACCCGTGCCCAATCAGACACCACAATCATGAAAATCACCTGAACCGAGACCTAAAGCTGAACTGCTGAAGGAACCTCTTTCCGTTGTTAAAGCAAGTACGCTTTTCAAGCTTTTTCCTTACTCTTACTAAAGCAGGCACACGCAAAACTCTCTATTTGGCTTTTCACTGAAACCAATACGTCTAAACTAGATTATTTTTCTGGGATCATTAATTATGTTAATTACCTTCGTTAATGCCTTACAACATGTTTTTAAGTATTTAGTTGCTTAACGTGATCCTTGAATGCATTTACGACCGTTAGTGTCACTTATCTTTTAAAACGAGCTACGTACTTGGTACACGTTAAATTTTTGTCATAATTGGAGTATTATGATTACGTAAACTTAATTGTTATTTATTAATGACAATTACTTGTATTTATGGTTCCTTAATCATGCTTAGTGCTTACTAATGCTTACTAGTTACCTTAATGGACTTAACACCTTAATGGACTTCCATGGCCCAACCTACTCAACTTAGTGGACCACTTAATAGGTTAATTAGCCCATGTAATTAATAATTAGCCCATGAAATTAATGAGACAAGTATCATGCATGCTTGTGTACTAATACTTGCATTATGTCTCAAACCACGCAACAAACCAACACCACTTTGTACCACCACCATGGACCACACTATGCCACACCACATGAGGCCAAAATGGTCCCCCCTTTTGCTCCAAACCGTCGGCCACCAACCACCCTAACACCATTTCATTTCAAACACATGCACTTCTCTCTACTTTCTCACTCTAGTTTTTCTCTCAAATATTTGAGGAACTTGTAAGTGTTCTTGATCTTCTTTTCTTCTTTTTCTTCTTCCTATTCGTGATTCATCATCATTATCATCAAAGATTCATGTTTTATAACTTGAATCTACATAACTCTTGTAGATTCAAACTTTGTTTTGAAAAATTTAAGAACATGGAGGATTAAAGATTTTTTGCTTTTAATCTTCTCTACTTACGTTAGATCTAATTTCTATAACTTAAGATCTCTTTAATTATGTTAAAAGATCAAAACTCATGTTTATGATCTTCATGAAACTTGTAGATCCAACTATTTACTTTATGGATCTTCTCGAAAGTTTGAAATGCAAGCTTACTAGCTTGAGGTTTCTACAAAAGGTTTTTAAGATCAAAGTTGTAGCGTATGATCTTCTTTAGTTTGTTGTAGCTTAGATTTGTGACTTGTGTTTTCATGAAACAAAAGATACAAGCTTACTAGCTTGAGATCTCATAAGTGTTGTTAGGAATCCAAGCTCTCTAGCTTAGGGTTTCATTTTTGTGTTTGATCTAAGTTGTGTAACTTATGATCTTTTACTTTGTTTAAACAAAAGTTCGTTTGATTATGTTCATCTTACTTTACAAGATCTAAGTTTCATAACTTATGGTTGTGTAAAAGTTGAAAGCCTAAGTGTTATGACTTAGGGTTTCACCAAGAACATGAGATATAGAATTTGTAGTCTAAGATCTTTAATATCTAGTTAAGATCTAAGCTCTCTAGCTTAAGGTCTTGCTTATTTAGTTTGATTTAAAGTTCATAGCTTAATAGAACTTGTGATTGTGTTAAAACTCAAAAATTGATGTAACTTTGGTTCATCATCTTGCTCAAACTCTTACATGAGTTGTATTTTGTTTCCTAGTCTTAAATTTGTGTGTTTATGGTTAAACCTTGGTTAAAGTGATGCTAAAACATCAAGAGTTGTAAACTTGAAGCTTACACGCATCAAGGATGAGAACCGTGATGAGCATCAAACACCAAGAATCCCACCGGAGCAATTGTTTTCTGTTTTTCAAGGTCTGATAAGGTTCCTGGGCTTCTGGAAAAGTAGATTTCCAGATATTTCGGTTCGAGTAGATGACCTTTCGTTTAGGCCTCGCCCAAATCCGATATACGGTTTAGGATTTATAGCCTTCCGAAAGTCACTACGCCTTGTAACGTTGTGCTGAAAATTCTGACCTACTCGCACTTAAACCATCACCACGGTCAAACAAAGACGAGTTAGGTTCTGAAAATTGGTCAGCGATTAAAGGACTCATATACAAAGCCATGGCCACTGGCCTCACATCATTTCAGTTTGTATAGAGGTCGTAGAAGCTGAACGAAGTCAGCCTTGTTTCGGTCTCTATTCTTGATTGAATCTTACTTTACTTTTTATGTACGATGATGAATGATGATGACACATAAGACTTAATTTATTTACTTATAAACCTTTTGGGACAATTTACTGACTTAGTAACTTTCGACCTAAGTTGAGGACATTTCGGACCGACTTACTTGCTTACTTATCTCGTATCGACTTTTACTGCATTTATCACTGTGAGTTATAGCATCCCTTTATACTTCAACAATTTTTGGGACTGAGAATACATGCACTTTTTACGTTTTACTTACTAGGCACGAGTACTTAAACTTATTGTATGTGTGGGTAATATAACAGTATAATCTTTCCCCTTAGCTCGGTAACGTTTAGTCATTGGTTTTTGAACTGGTGAACGCGAATCTTAGATATGGATCCATATGGTTTGACATCCCCACTCGGGCTAGTCGCGCTAGCATTTAACGGATGTTTAATACTTTGTAGACTTACGCACTCGCCAAGTGTACTTTTAGGGGGTGATATTACGTCAAGTTAGTTACCAAGTGCCAACGGATAAACATATACTTTTCATACTGTTTTGAAACACTGAAATCTCGTGGCCTACCTTACATTACTGTTACAATATAAACTATAGCTCACCAACATTCGTGTTGACATTTTTTAAGCATGTTTTCTCAGGTGCTTAGAGGTTTGATGCTTCCGCTGTAGTAGTCTTGCTGTGTAGATTCCCGCTGCTTTTGTTAGAGATGTCTCTGCATGAAACTTTTACCTTGCATTCACGAACTATGTTACTTTTAAACAATGAATTTGTAATGACCTTTGGGTCTCGTACTTATGTTAATTGCTTTCTATTCGTAGAAGCATACTATCGTTTGTAAAACATTTGATGTTGGTAAAGAGGTCACCCCTTTTTATGAATGCAATCTTATTTTAAAACATCATATAGTGTTTGACCTTGTAATGATCCTGTTGTTGATGATCCGTACAAGTTAATTTTGTACGGGGCGTCACAAGTTCTTTGAAAAATTTAGCGCAGTTTGACATTTCTACTAAAGCATCTACTAGTCGTACATTCAAATGCAAATTCTTAATAATATCCCAATACTTAGCGAATTGCGCTTCTTTTTTTCCTTCCTAAGCCTACCTGGGAAAGGTATGCGGGCGCGCGGAATAATTTCCAGGGCCTTAGGAGAGATAGGTTCCGGTGGATTGACAACTGGGTCAATTGACACAGGTTCCTTATCGGAAAAATCTTGTATAGGTATATTGACAGTTGTTTCCTTCCCTCCTCTAGTAATTACTAGGGCATTAAACTCACTACACTCTATATCAACTTGTAGTGACCCGAACTTTTCCATGTTTATATGATTAAGTGTTTCCAACATGTTAAGCAATCAAACTTGTTAAGACTTGATTAATTGAAATAGGTTTCATATAGACAATTGACCACCCAAGTTGACCGGTGATTCACGAACGTTAAAACTTGTAAAAACTATATGATGACATATATATGGATATATATATAGTTAACATGATATTATGATAAGTAAACATATCATTAAGTATATTAACAATGAACTACATATGTAAAAACAAGACTACTAACTTAATGATTTTGAAACGAGACATATATGTAACGATTATCATTGTAACGACATTTAATGTATATATATCATATTAAGATATATTAATACATCATGATATCATGATAATGTAATAATTTAACATCTCATTTGATTTAATAAACAATGGGTTAACAACATTTAACAAGATCGTTAACCTAAAGGTTTCAAAACAACACTTACATGTAACGACTAACGATGACTTAACGACTCAGTTAAAATGTATATACATGTAGTGTTTTAATATGTATTCATACACTTTTGAAAGACTTCAAGACACTTATCAAAATACTTCTACTTAACAAAAATACTTACAGTTACATCCTCGTTCAGTTTCATCAACAATTCTACTCGTATGCACTCGTATTCGTACTCGTACAATACACAGCTTTTAGATGTATGTTCTATTTGTATATCCACTCCAATTATCAGCTCTTAGCAGCCCATGTGAGTCACCTAACACATATGGGAACCATCATTTGGCAACTAGCATGAAATATCTCATAAAATTACAAAAATATGAGTAATCATTCATGACTTATTTACATGAAAACAAAATTACATATCCTTTATATCTAATCCATACACCAACGACCAAAAATACCTACAAAAACTTTCATTCTTCAATTTTTTTCATCTAATTGATCTCTCTTAAGTTCTATCTTCAAGTTCTAAGTGTTCTTCATAAATTCTACAAGTTCTAGTTACATAAAATCAAGAATACTTCTAAGTTTGCTAGCTTACTTCCAATCTTGTAAGGTGATCATCCAACCTTAAGAAATCTTTGTTTCTTACAGTAGGTCATCATTCTAATACAAGGTAATAATCATATTCAAACTTTGGTTCAATTTCTATAACTATAACAATCTTATTTTAAGTGATGATCTTACTTGAACTTGTTTTCGTGTCATGATTCTGCTTCAAGAACTTCGAGCCATCCAAGGATCCGTTGAAGCTAGATCCATTTTTCTCTTTTTCAGTAGGTTTATCCAAGGAACTTAAGGTAGTAATGATGTTCATAACATCATTCGATTCATACATAAAAAGCTATCATATTCGAAGTGGTAAACTTGTAATCACTAGAACATAGTTTAGTTAATTCTAAACTTGTTCGAAAATAAAGTTAATCCTTCTAACTACACTTTTAAAATCAACTATACACATGATCTATATCTATATGATATGCTAACTTAATGATTTAAAACCCGGAAACACGATAAACACCATAAAACCGGATTTACGCCGTCGTAGTTACAACCGGGGCTGTTTTGGTTTGGATAATTAAAAACTATGAAAAACTTTTATTTAAAAGCTATACTTCTGGGAAAATGATTTTTCTTATGAACATGAAACCATATCCAAAAATCATGGTTAAACTCAAAGTGAAAGTATGTTTTTCAAAACAGTCATCAAGATATCGTTCTTTCGACGGAAATGACTACCTCTTTCAAAAACGACTTGTAACTTGTATTTCCGACTATAAACCTATACCTTTTCTGTTTAGTTTCATAAATTCAAAATTAATACGAAACCGTGGCCGCTTAAATCACTCAAAATGGATTAGAAACGAAGAAATGGCGAGCAAAACAAAATTGGTAAAAACTACTCATTTTAGCTACGTGAAAATTGGTAACAAATCTATTCCAACCATAACTTAATCAACTTGTATTGTATATTATGTAATCTTGAGATACCATAGACACGTATACAATGTTTCGACCTATCATGTCGACACATCTATATATATTTCGGAACAACCATAGACACTCTATATGTGAATGTTGGAGTTAGCTATACAGGGTTGAGGTTGATTCCAAAATATATATAATTTGAGTTATGATCAATACTAAGATATGTATACACAGGGTCATGGATTGATTCAAGATAATATATATCGATTTATTTTCTATACATCTAACTGTGGACAACTAGTTGTAGGTTACTAACGAGGACAGCTGACTTAATAAACTTAAAACATCAAAATGTATTAAAAGTGTTGTAAATATATTTTGAACATACTTTGATATATATGTACATATTTGTTATAGGTTCGTGAATCGACCAGTGGCCAAGTCTTACTTCCCGACGAAGTAAAAAAAAACTGTGAAAGTGAGTTATAGTCCCACTTTTATAATCTAATATTTTTGGGATGAGAATACATGCAGGTTTTATAAATGATTTACAAAATAGACACAAGTACGTGAAACTACATTCTATGGTTGAATTATCGAAATCGAATATGCCCCTTTTTATTAAGTCTGGTAATCTAAGAATTAGGGAACAGACACCCTAATTGACGCGAATCCTAAAGACAGATCTATTGGGACTAACAAACCCCATCCAAAGTACCGGATGCTTTAGTACTTCGAAATTTATATCATATCCGAAGGGTGTCCCGGAATGATGGGGATATTCTTATATATGCATCTTGTTAATGTCGGTTACCAGGTGTTCACCATATGAATGATTTTTATCTCTATGTATGGGATGTGTATTGAAATATGAAATCTTGTGGTCTATTATTATGATTTGATAATATATAGGTTAAACCTATAACTCACCAACATTTTTGTTGACGTTTTAAGCATGTTTATTCTCATGTGATTATTAAGAGCTTCCGCTATCGCATACTTAAATAAGGACGAGATTTGGAGTCCATGCTTGTATGATATTGTGTAAAAACTGCATTCAAGAAACTTATTTCGTTGTAACATATTTGTATTATAAACCATTATGTAATGGTCGTGTGTAAACAGGATATTTTAGATTATCATTATTTGATAATCTACGTAAAGCTTTTTAAACCTTTATTAATGAAATAAAGGTTATGGTTTGTTTTAAAATGAATGCAGTCTTTGAAAAACGTCTCATATAGAGGTCAAAACCTCGCAACGAAATCAATTAATATGGAACGTTTTTAATCAATAAGAACGGGACATTTCACAACTTTAGTGGTTAATCATTTAAGTGTTAATTCTTCAAAAGTCTTTATCAAAGTGTCGAACTTATTCTGACATTCTATGACTTGAAGGTTTATCGTGTATTGCGTTTTCATAAATTCAACTAAAATTTCCTTAGGGTGGATAGTAGGTTTGTGCAACGGAAAGATTATATTATGATCCGAGCTATTTTGCTGTTTATGTGCCCATCTAGGGTAAGG
Source organism: Rutidosis leptorrhynchoides (assembly GCF_046630445.1). NCBI lineage: Eukaryota > Viridiplantae > Streptophyta > Magnoliopsida > Asterales > Asteraceae > Rutidosis > Rutidosis leptorrhynchoides. Next base: position 290,352,623 of record NC_092337.1, on the reverse strand, counting down.
ATACCTTAGATTGGTTCTAGTAGCATCAGAGTTTATAGGAATTGGTAAATTTTGAAGAGTGAGGGTGAGATCTTGTAACCTGATTTCCAGCATTTTTACCGTATGAGCAAAGACCTCATCCTTCTCAGCAGCTTCATTGTTCCAATCTTCCTGTTATGTAACTATTGTGTCCAAGAGATTCCATGCTTCGTCTGCTGTTCGGGACATGAAATTGCCTTGCGAGGCCATATCTAGGAGAGACTTATCATCCTTGGTCAAACCATTGTTGTAGTGACCCGAACTTTTCCATGTTTATATATTAAATGAAAACTATATTTACTTGATTAAATGTTTCTAACATGTTAAGCAATCAAACTTATTAAGACTTGATTAATTGAAATGAGTTTATGTAGACAATTGACCACCCCGTTTGCCTGATGATTCACGAAAGTCATAACTTGTGATGATTATATAATCATTTTATTTTTTTATGATGTAAGTTTTTATTGTATATATATATATATATATATATATATATATATATATATATATATATATATAAGAAGAAATACAATTAAATCAAAGACGTACAAGTAAAACACTATTTGCTACAGTAAAACACTATTTGCTACAGTAAACACTATTTACTCATATTCAATCTATATTCGTACTCATACAATACCCAGCCTCTAGACGTATATACTATTGGTATATACACTCAATGATAAGCTCCTTAGCAGCCTTAATGAGTCATCAAACATGTGAGAACCATCATTTGATAACTAGCATGAATGATTACACTAAAAATCAAACTAATGGAGCCTATATCTTTCCTCTAAGCATGACTTATGCATAGAAGCAAGGGTATCTTGTTGTTCCATTTTTTTTTGATTTTCCGTTTAAAAGACTTAAAAGTAACTTTTAGAAAATATTAATTTACTAAAAGGATCGATAATTTAATAAAAATAATTATTCTTAAAATTCGGTTGCTAACCAGATCGGATATCTTAACTGATAGGATTTTTCACAGATTACTTGTATCGAGGTGGCTAGTCCGACTACGGAGAGGCAGGATCCTTTTGATTCCAATATAATTGGAGACTGTTTGGAAAATCCAACAACCAAGTCCGTGTATAATTGTCTTTCTTAGACACCACCTAACAATACTTTGTCTGTTTAAAATCTTTCTCGATCAAAATATTCGATCCCCGGCAGCGGCACCAGAAAACTCGTTACTACTATGATATGGCCGAAACGGACGGTTTTATTCGTGCGGTGTCGTTAGGTCGCAGGACGTCTGATTCAGTTGATCAAGGTAGTACACAGTGGTTTTGTATATTTATATTGTGCGGGGCCTAAATTTACTTTTACTTTCTAAGGTGTAGAAGGTGTAAGTTAACCTAGTGTCGTATTTTTGTTAATTAACAAATTGAAGATCAAGTGGATAATTGTCTTTTAGTTAAATTACCTGGATAAAAGATAGTAGTTGGTTTTAGCTAAAGGTCCTAAATGCAGAAAAGTAAATAAAGTGGAAGGATATCCGGAGTATGCAAATCATGGAAATGTTGACCAAGATATCAGTATTGGGTTAGGGAAAGGTAATTATGCTTATGTTAAAACTATGCTTGGAATGATGTAGATCTGGTTGGATGAGCCAATTACACAGACCTACTTATCTCGGAACTCTCGGAGTTCTCTTTGAACAGTGAGAAGTATGTCACTTGGTCGTATAAGTGAAAGGTAACAATACCTCGGAGGTTATCCTTAGTAAAGTACTAGGTTTATTAGTGAGTTAAGCTCTAATCCTAACCCTCGTTATCAGTTTAGGTAACTGAATAACAACGTGCCTTGTTGATTGAACACTGATCACAAACGGAAGGAATCCGTCGGTTTAAGTTGGAAAAACTTTAATTGAAAACTAACAACCATTCCATCATACTAATGAGATCATATCAATTCAAACATTATACAGCATCACAGTTAGTATACTGATAGTAAAGCAGATAGAAACTTAATGAATACCTAAACAGTTGATATGACTAAAACCTAAGGCAACAATCAACCAAGAACATGCAATAGGCTTGGGTCACGCAGTGAAGGCACTAACTAGATTTTAAAAGCTCCTAAGAGGTCTCTTCGGAACAGTCAATAGGCATACTAGGTCATTTATGTCTTAATTCCTAAGTTCCGTGTCCTAAAAGTGCAATATATGCCTCTCGGGAACTCCGGCCATACCGAGTTCATAGAATCTTCAGATACAGTATAACCAGGGGTCTTAATCCTATAAAGTAGCTAATTTCATATAGGTGGACAATTCCTGATCACAACATAGTTTGGTCAATCCTTAAGATGCTAGCATATAAATCTATCAGACTTCCTAGTTCAGTATTATAACAGTAATCGTACTAAATTAACATAATTACGCTAACCCAAACTTCTATCATGGCAACATACAGATTAATTAAGCTATCATGGTAATATCGGAACACATTATTAAACATAAAAAGTAAGAACACATGTTTAATACAAAAGACAAGCGTTTCGGATAAAAACCTGAAAAGGGCGAAGAAATCTGCCCGAGATCGCAGGGACTCGCCGGGATATCCTCCGAAAAATAAAAGCTAAGCAAACTACTACTAAAGACTAATTAAAAGCTTGAAAATATGAAATGAATTACAAATTGAGTGTATGTTGAAATGGATGGAGAGAGCCCTATAAATAGACTTGATTTTTGCCTGCAAACGGCTGCCGGGCCGTTTTTGGAGGCCGTTTGCTAAGGCAAGCCATTTATCGAGCCCGTTTGCTCTGACCGTTTGGTAGGCCATTTACCATAACGGCAGGCCATTTGGCAAGCCGTATGGCAGGCCGTTTGCTGGCCTGGTCAGCCTGATTTCACTGGATCGTAACTTGATTTCTTGTCTTTCACCGTTTTCGCTCTAGAATCTTCATTTTAGCTTCGTTTTAATTGATTATTTTTGCATCGCTTTTGTAATTACTTAATCTACAAAATCAACCAAAAAAACAATAATTTTTCCGACAAAGTTTAAATCTTTATTGTTCTAGGGCTTAATATTGGGGATAAAAATGTGACTTTTTGCCCGATATCACCACCCAAATTTGATGAAGATGAATATGAAACCTAGAAAGCTAGGTTCATGCCTGACATTGCTACTAATGGTCCTTTCATCCCTACTGAAATAGTTGATAGTGTTTCTGCTACAGCAGATACTCCTGCTATCCCTAGTAGAGAAGTTGTTCTTCCGCCATCTAGATGGGTGGATGAGGACAAGCGTCCTGTTAGACTTAATCCTAAGATCAAAACCATGATAGCTATAACTTTACCAAATAATGTATTCAAACTGAATAAGGGAAAATCAACTGCTAAGGCCATTTTAGACTATCTTGATGTTACATATGATGGTAAGGATAAGGTAAGGCAAAACAAGATCATCGCTTTGAAAAGAGAATATGAAATGTTCTTTGCTCATAAGAGTGAGACCCTTAAGTAAACCTTCATTAGGTTTAACTCCCTAGTCGCTGACCTGGATACCTTGAAAATCAAGTATACTGATTTTGAACAGGTCAACAAATTCATTGAATCACTGCCTGCTAAATGGAAACCTGTTATTGACCCATTAAGGACCACACAGACCTTAAAGAACTTTGACATGTCATCTCTGTATGGTACACTTTCGAACCATGAGAAGGCAGAAGCCAAACTTAAACTTAATTTGAAAGAAAACTTTAAGTCTGCCCCTACCACTTCAAAATATGTAAAATTGAATGATACTGCTCTTGTTGCTGCTACTAAAAAGAAAGCTCAAAAAGCTTTACTGGTTCAAAAGCTGAATCCAGAAGAAGAGGCATCTGAAGATGATGAGGGTAGTGGTACTGGGTCTGGTGAAAAAAGTGATGATGAAGATGTTGAAGGATTTACTAAAGGTATGGCTTTGCTGGCTAGGCAGTTCAAGAAATTCAACCATAGTAGGACCAGTAAGCCATACAAAGTGAGTAAGAAACCAAGTGCTAGGTATGGTAGTAAATCAGTTAAGGGCCCCAAATCTGAGTGTTACAATTGTGGGAAGGTAGGACACTTTGCATCTGAGTGCATATCCAGAAAACCTTCATCACATGCTAACTCTTTTTCAAAAACTAAAAAGTAAAAGAACAAGTACAAGGCAATGAAGAGACAAATGAAGGAGAACTCAAAGACTGATAAGAAAGAGAAGAAATTCATAAAGGTACTAGTTGTTGAACATCATGATTGGGATGAAACCAGTTCATATTCATCCTCTGATAGTGAAACTGATGAGGATTGTGCTGGTTATGCTACTGGTAAAAAGTTGTGTTTGATGGCCAGAGAGGTAGAGGAGTTTAATGAGGAAGAAAGTGGTAGTACGTTTCTAGTTGATATGAGGGAAGTTGATCTGAAAAAGGATTCACCTCAATGAAAATCTGAAATGTTGTATAAAGTTCATAACTTTCGAACTTATACTGATGATGAAAAAGCTGAAATGTTTGACTATCTGAGAATTGACTTAAGCAGAGGCAGCAAACGTGAAGAAGTTTTCAAACTGAAATCTACCTGAGTTTAATGGAAAAGGTGGTAGCACCTAAACGAAGTGAATTAATTCCTTTTCTAAGGTTTTTGAGCCTTGTGTTTGAAAACGAATTAGGTGATGGCTATGGGAACATCACTGATCCCTCTGTAGACTTGCCATTGAAACAAAGGGGGATGACAAAAGAAGTACCAGCTGCTCCATCACCAGCCATGCTCGAATACCTTACTGCTAGAGGAGGAGCAACCCAATCGACTGCCTCTGGTCCTGCACCAACTAAGGGGGAGGGACCTCGGCGTAAGCTAGCTACATGCAAGAAGCGGCCAGCTACCACAACTGGAACAACCACCATCACAGAAACTGGTAAAGATGTAGTTGTATTAGAATTTAGTGCTCTCTGATCATAAAGAACATCCCTAGTCTTATATACTGACTACCCAACTCTAGTTTTGGAATCCGTTGCTCCTCCATTTCTTGGTAAGAGGAAAAGCTAAACGGTCAAAAGCTGGCTCCAAGCAGGCCAACGGGGAGAAAGCACTAGTCTCAACTGATGTTCCTGAAAAGGAGCTGGCTATGGAACCTGGTGCGCGTCTGTGGACCAAACAGCAGAAATTACTAACATAATTCAAAATCTTTTATCTGCTGACTTAAATGTTGAAAGTGGAGTTAAAGTTATACCCTTAGCTTCAAAGCTAACTGGTTTTAAAACTAGTATTAAGAGGAATATCAACCCATATTCCTCTAACCAGGCACTTCCACATTTTTCAAAATTATACTTTAAGAAATATCCTATGCTGATAGTACATCTAGCAGAGCACATACTTGACCCTCAAAGCAGACTTGAGCTGATTCCTCATCGTGTTGAACCAGATCAGGCTACTGCATAGCCTACTTGCAACTTGGATCATGATAAGAGTCACACTAACATATCTAAACCAGCTAAAACTCTTACACCATGTGAGTCAACATGTGTTGCCAATGAGTCAGCAAAGTCACAGCTGCACTTACAGACACCAATATCTGTCTCAATCAAAGGGCTAATTAAAACACAGTTTTGTTTCCAGAGAACAACATCAGATACAATTATTGAGTCCAATTTATTTGGTTCTACTATTGCTAACATAAAATGTTCCACTATTTCAGATCTTAGCAAGGCAGATGATATTGTTTCTACTGGTGCTACGGCTGGTACTGGCGAGCCGTCTCTTGCTGCGGGTACTGGTCCTGATATTGCTTTTATAAATCTGCTGCTGCTGGTGATACTGGGGATGAAGTTGATGCTGGTTTAACTATTCCTACTATTAATGAGGAGATGGTTATTGTTGATGATTCTGTTACTCCTTCTGCTATTCTTAGTATTGCTGCTTCAAAAATTATTCCTAAAGTGGTTGATGATGTGATTGTTGAACCCCCTCCCACTGTTGGTGAAGTGCCTGCTGATAAGGGTGTTGATACTACTGATGATCTGGATGTTACTGCTGCTTCTACTGAGCATTTCATTACTGTGGATGTTGTTGGTAATCTTCTTGTCTCTGATACAACACTAGATACATTTTATGAGGGTGATCTACATAGTGCTGATGAACCACAAGCTGCTACTACTACTGATGCTGATGACATGGAATTTGAAACCATTGTCCCTAATGCTGCTGGTAATCTTGTCATCTCTGGTAATGCCCCTGATGCTGGTACCTAAGAGATTATATTGGATGTTGGTACTGCTACTACTGTTACATCTGAAACTCCTAAGGCTGCTGCTTCTGCCAAAAAGCCTGAGTTTGTACCAAGAGTACCAGATCCAGAAGAGGTTGTGCCCAAATTTGTTTATAAAGGAGTATCAATTACTCCCAAAATTGCTCTCCTGGTGGATCAGCTAACTATAGATCCCCCAAAGTGCCCTAGTTATAGCCAGCAAGCTGCCTGATTAGGAGGAGGCTCAACTGATTCATCAGCTAGATCAACCAGCTAGAGAGGAGGTATATGAGAGGCTGACCACACTTGATAATGTTAATGAGCAGCCATACTACCACTTCTTTGGTATGGCTCCTGCTGCTTCTCCATGGCCTGGTACTTAGAGGCCTCTTAAGTTTATCTATGATCCTAATACTGGTAATGTTGTCATGCAGAATATTCCTGAATCGCCAGTACCTTCTGATGAATCAGCTTCTTCCTCATCATCTTCTTCTTCTGATGATGATGATGTTGATAAAGGTAATGGTAAGGACGTGACGGTAGTTCCTGATAATACTAATGGTTCCAAAGACAAACCAGTGGATCTTGATACTGATAATGATGAATCTTCTGATAAGGATACTAGTGGTTCTAAGCCTTCGGGTGAAGGTAAAAATGATTGTGATCATGGTGATGAGTCAGATTCTAACCATCCACCACCACCACCCCACAGTGGTACTCATATTCAAGCTGGTACTGCACCACCACCATCAAGTGCAATTGATGTTGCAGAAAAGGAAGGGTTATCTAACCTTTCCATTTACAGGACTGTCGCCATAATCACTCCTGAGATCAAGACTACCATCAGGGATACCATTATTGACAATGTTGCTGAAGTTATTCGACGAGCTGGCTGTATCACCACCTCAGCTATTGAGGCCCATCTGCGTCAAACCAATGCTTTTGCTGACTTGGCCGTTGCTGCCATCACGAAACATTTTGAAGAATAAGAAGAACTCAAGCAGCGAATAATCTCTCACAATGAATATACTGACCATATCACCAGACTTCAAAGCACCACAACTTGATTTACCACACAAACCAATACATATGAATAAACACAAAGCACCACAACCACCTAGCACAAGTAATCCAAAATAGCATGCTAGACACAATATGTATAAAAGCCCAACACATCATGGTTAGCCATTAGAACAAGCGACTGGTTCGTTAGAAGAACAACAGATCGTTCATAACAACCGTTAGTGACACGACACATGTTTTTCACTAACCCCGCGGTGATACGACACACGTTTCACCATAAGGCTTATGTGGTGTCGATGCACCAACTTGAGTGAACCCCGATACACATGGTAGCAATGTAGTAAACCCCGACACACGTGGTAACACTAAACCACACCAAACTCAAGTAAGTAAATTATACACATAGATCCATATATTTTCCACTCACCTTTACCAACTTGAGCTAGCACCAACACTTGAGCTTCGCTATCAACACGACTCAAGTCACCTCTCAAATTACACATATGATAAGCTAAAATCAATTATAGCTCTAATGACCCAAAATATCCCAAGTGCAATTTCAACCCCAAATTGCACATAACTTTCCAACTTGGTCAAACAATACCCCAACACCCCAAATCACCAATAGCTAGTGATTTGGTCTCAAACTCACTAAATTACAACTATGGTCAAGTGCTAGAAGTACTTCATAACCCATTTCAACCAAAACACTCATTTTGATCCAAATTGGGTTTACACCAAAAATCATACTTCCAACACACCCATTTGGGTTTCAACACTTACATAATCACAAATTCTAGTGATTATACCCAAATTGCAAGGCCTAAACATGGCCGAAATATTTTCCAACCCAAAACCCACCAAAAAGGGCAAACAATACCCACAACTAGCTTCAAACACCCATTTGTGAGCTAGATGGGTTTTCTTTAGAACATGCAAGTTCAAACCCAAACATCAAACTGAATGACATTTGGAGTTAAGACTTACCACCACTATCATAACATAGCTAGGAACAAGATGAACAACGTTAACTCTTGCACTTTGAAGAGAATCAAACTCCTTCTCCTTCAATCTAAGCTTTCTCTCACTAGAGATGGGTTTCTAACTCTAAAAGAGATTCAAGCTATAACTACTAGAAGTGGTAAAACAACACAAGACCCTGTTATGCCTAGTCAAGAGGAAAGTCAAGAATCACCTAAGAAAACTAATAATAAAGAAAGTAATAATGACATTCCCCCTGAAAAAAAGTTACACTGCCTAAAATTGATAAACCCTTTGAACCTGTTCCATACCCTCAACAACTTAGGAAAGAAAAACAACAAAAATGTCTAGAGAACTTCGCTAATATGTTCAATCAAATAAACGTTAATATACCATTAATAGATTTATTAAAAGAAAACCCACATTATGGAAAATGCTTAAAAACTGTGTTATCTAATAAAGGTAAAGATGCTGAAAAATCTTCTAGGTTTATAATAAAGGAATTTAAGGCTATCTTTCAAAAATTTGACATACCTGAGAAATTAGGAGACTCATGAAGTATTACCATTCTATGTTCATGCAACAACTCTAGAATATACCTAGAGTTGCTTGATGCAGTGCCTTATGCAGTGCCTTATCAAGCATTAGCAGACACGGGTGCTAGTATAAACTTGATGCCATATTCTTTATATAAAATACTAGGTCTAGGAGAACTAACTCCCACTAGAATGTCCATTTGTTTGGCTGACAGTTCTTTTAATTATCTTATAGGTATAGCAGAAAATATACATGTAAACGTTGATAAATTCACTTTTCCCGCTGATTTCGTAATTCTAGAAATGAAAGAAAATGATAAAATATCGATAATATTTGGTCGACCATTTCTAAGAACCGCTGCTTTTGAGTTTCAAATGCAAACTAATACATATAGCCTTGAAATAGGTGATGATAGAATTACTTTCAATAATCAACTTGAAGTTGACCTCACTTGTACTACTATAAAGTATGTGGAAACTATTGAGTCCCCAAAATAATTAAGGATTTAATTATGACAAAACAGCAATTATGTACACTAAAATGTTATGTGGATGTAGCATAGGTTTATTTATGTATAGACAACATTTGTTGCTGTGTCGAGTGTTATAGCATTGCTGCCTAGTCTACCAGCACAAGGTAGACAGTATTCTTCATTTAGCATAGGATGAGTACTCAGCAAGTCATGAAGATTAAGTGAACCAGTATAGAAGAACCAACATAGCTAGTAGCAGCATACAACACAAAGATAGCTATGATCCATTACAAGCATAGTAGTTTCCCGAGTGGTCTACATGAAAGGTACTATTCAACATAAGTCGAAGACAAATTTGAACAGAAAAGGACACATTTCGGCGGCTGACAATTGACCTTACAAGACCACTTGGGAATGCAGAAGTTTAACGCATGTGTAGACATGTGTAATTCGTTGTCAACGCCTAGGGTACCCAACATTCTATTTGTTTATTCAAATAGTGGTGCCAAACCGAATTGGGGTGTTCCTGCAAATAGCTACCAAAGAGGAAAGAAGAGAGCACACTCTCTGATACAGATGTCCCCACAAGTACAGACATCCTATGTACCAGTGGACAATAGATCAATTACATGGATCAAAGGACTACTATAAATAGAAGTATTCACTAGTGTAACAACTAGTGGTGTGGGTTTGTTTAAATAGAGTTCAAAACGTGTAAAAGCTTAAGATATCCACTATAGCTATATTTAGGTGTAATTTGTATTCAACAAACTGTTATTTCACCAAGAACAGTTGTGATTCGTTTTGATTCATATCAATAAAGAATAACCGTTGAAAATTACCTTTTACTCTTATTTAAATTGCATGCTTGAATACTAAACTGTTATAATACTTAAGTTATTTAAAAAATAATTGTATTCACCCCCCTCTACAATACTCCCGTTGTTAATCAAGGGACCAACATAAATATGTATTGATGAAGAATTAATGAATTTCTATTAATGGACACAAATGAATTTGTATGTGAAATCAATGAAGAAGATCTTGATGAAGAATTAATGAATGATGAAATGAATGAACTAATAGAAGATTACCACAAACCCATAACTGATGAACTAAGAATAAAACACTCTATTGAAGCTCTGCCAAAATTAGAATTAAAAGAATTACCTCCTCATATCGAGTTTGATTTTCTAATTTAAAAACTCCTTGTAATCATTTCTTCCGAATTATCTAAAGATCAAAAAGAAAAGTTCTTAGATGTCCTAAGAAATAATAAGAAAGCCTTCCCGTGGAAAACTTCTGATATTCTGGGAATTGACCCCACCTTCTGTACTCATAAAATTTTATTAGAGGAAAACTCAAAAACCGTAATTCAAAGATAAAGATGTCAAATCCTAATATGGCCGAAGTAGTAAAAAAAGGAAGTTTCAAAACTATTAGACACAGAAATGATTTATCCCATATCCGATAACCAATGGGTTTGCCCAGTTCAATGCGTCCCTAAAAAGGGAGGAACCACTGTTGTCTTAAACGAAAATAATGAATTAATTCCCACTTGAACCATTACTGGTTGGCGAGTTTGTATATATAACCGTAAACTAAACGAAGCTACTCAAAAAGATCATTTCCCCCTTCCATTTATAGATCAAATGATTGAAAGATTAGCTGGAAAAGAATATTACTGTTTCTTGGAAGAATTTTCTGGATACTTTTAAATTCCAATTGACTCTAAGGATCAAGATAAAACCACTTTCACTTGTCCTTTTGGTACATTCGCTTACCTAAGAATGTCGTTTGGGTTATGTAATGCCCCTGGCACTTTCCAAAGATGTATGACGGCTATCTTTCACGACATGATGGAAGATTTTATAGAAGTCTATATGGATGATTTTTCCATCTTCGGAACATCCTTTGACTCTTTCCTGACTAATCTTGATAGAATGCTCGCTCATTGTGAAAAGACAAACCTTGTTCTTAATTGGGAAAAATGCCATTTCTGAAACGACCCGTCATAATCCCTAAGGACGAATACACTAACATAGGATTACATCGAGAGGTATTTGACCTCTATATGATACATTTTACAAACATTGCATTCGTTTTTAAAAGACAAACTTTCTTTACATCGTAAGTTGACAGGAATGCATACCCTTTCATAATATATCCAAACTATAAATGACTTAATGGTAATCTTGTTGAACTAAATGACTTGAATGCAACGTCTTTTGAAATATGCTATGAATGACTCCAAGTAATATCTTTAAATTGAGCAAATGCACAGCGGAAGATTTCTTTCAAACCTGAGAATAAACATACTTTCAAGTGTCAACCAAAAGTTGGTGAGTTCATTAGTTTTTCATAAACATTCATTTCCATCATTTTAATAGACCACAAGATTTCATATATTTAATTGTACACGTAACCCGAGTACAAAATAACACGCGTAACCCACGAATTAAAAATTATTCATATGGCGAACGCTTGATAACCGACTTAACTTTAATGCATAGAATATCCCCAAACAGAACCTCTCGTCTGTATAATAATAATAATCTTGAAGTACTAAAGCATCCGTACCCCGGATGGGACTTGTCGAGGTCCATAGATCTATCTTTAGGATTCGCGTTAATTAGGGGCCATACTCGTTTTCTAATTATTAGGTTACCAAGCTAAAAAGGGGTGATATTCAATATTCATAATCCAACCATACAATGTAGTTTTTGATCACTTGTGTCTATTTCGTAAAACATTAGTAAAATCAGCACATGTATTCTCAGTCCCAAACATATATATAAAAAGGTAGTAATGAAACTCACAATATGATATTTTGTAGCAAAAATATGCATATGAAGATACTGAACAATGCAGGGTTAGCCTCGGATTCACGAACCTATATCAAGTATATATATATATATTAACACATATAATTGAAATCGAAATTTTTTATATATTATTATTAATGCTATAATTGTTATATTTAATAGTTTATAGGTTTTCTTAATAATATATTTACTTTAGATAAAAATATTAATATAGATATGTTATATGTATTAAATATATATATATATATATATATATATATATATATATATATATATATATATATATATATATATATATATATATATATATATATATATATATATATATATATATATATAACGACCCGGATTTTTCCAATCGTTTTATACTTATGAGATTAATATTTACATAAATTAAACCTTACCAACATGATAAGCAATCCAAATTATTGAGACTTGTGTTTTTGAAAAGAATTTTACACAACGTTTGACCGTCCAATTTGACCGATGATATCATGAACTATATAACATACGATAATTATACGTTTGTGTATATATATGTATTTATATATATTTAACATGATCTAAGGATGGTTTAACATCTCATTGTGTACTAATGACAATGAGTTATAAGTATATTTTGAAACTACTAACTTAAGTTTTCAAAACGATAACTATACGTAACATTCTTTGATATATATACTTATAACCTATAATGCTTATACATGTATCATATATATAATGTATTTAATCACTTTTTAAGGACTTAAATATATAAAACAATATAAGTATATTCACAAAAGATAGCTATATTTGAATTCTCATTCCGTTTCCTCAAGATTTCTATACGTATATCTAGGGTATATGTACCCGTATCATACCCAGCTTCTATATGTATTTACTATTGGTATATACACATAAAATCAACATCCTAATCAACATTATTACTGCCCTAGATATGAGGTAACTAGGATTTGTCAAGTAGCATGAATTATTAGTAAGAAAACAAAATTAGGAATCCTTTTCTTTCTTTAAAAACTAAAAACGTTTTTATGAATGAACACCATTTCTTCACTCCATTTTCTCATACCTACACCCTCATTTCTCTCTCAAAATACTCCTAACTTCATACTTGATCATCTTCAAGCATTTTTTCCATCATTTAGCTTCAATTACAAGCCTTAAACACCATAAGAAAACTCTTTCAAGAACATATCAAAATAACCACCTATTTGAAGAAGTATACTTCCAACCTTTTGATCTAACTCCACCACTCTTTGATTCCAAGATTTTTTCTTATCTCTTACAGTAACTTTGTCCAAGTAACATGAGGTAGTAACCTTGTTCATAATCTTGTTCGATTCATAATTATATAGAAATCTTATTTTATGTTGTAAAATTTTAACAACAAGAACATAGTTTGAATGATTTCAAACTTGTTTGCAAACTAAATATATCCTTCTAACTTAACTTTTAAAACACTTCAAGACCTGTAATATATCATAATGATATGCTAACTTAACAAGATATAACTTGGTTTTACAAAGAACACCTTAAAAACTGAATCTACGTCGTCGGAGTACAACCGGGGGCTGTTTTGGGTTGGATAATTAAAAACCATCTTGAACTTTGAATTGGAAGTTCATTTTCTGGAAAAATGATATTTCTTATGAATATGTTAACACATAAAAATTTCATGGTTTAACTCAAAGTGTAATATTTTTAGAAAAATGATCATTAAATGTTGTTCTTATGATGGAAAATGATCACTTTCATAAGTTTTACCAAAGTTTGACCTATAACCTGTGATTTCGAATACAAACTAAGGTATTTTCAATTCATATTCTTAAAATTTAACTCGATCCAAGGAAGTGGCAAGTTGAACCAACAAAAACGGAGTTGTAATGAAGAAACTACGACTAAAACAAGATTGGGTATCCGAAGCTAGTTTAGCTACGAAAATATTTGGAGATAAAGTAAATTAATCATATCTTTTCTAATTAATATGATATTTTATATATAATTACTTATGATTTGATTTTATATATTTCAGGACCACCCGTAAACAACACGAGAAGATTAATCATAAGACCTCATGATTGTACGCAACACGTCATTTGACAACACGGTACTTTATGTACGCAACACGTCATTTGACAACATGGTACCATGGGTCGAGATTAATTCTGATCAATTCAAATACGATGGGGTCTTTATTTATTTTATTGAGCAACTAATTGTGGACCACTAACATCGGACTGCTAACTACGGACTAAGAAAATATTAAAAGTCTTATAAGTATATATATATATATGTATATATATATATATATATATATATATGTATATATATATATATATATATATATATATATATATATATATATATATATATATATATGTAACGATTACTTGAAAAGAAAATATGTTGATATATTATATATATATGGTTAGGTTCGTGATATCTATCGGAGACCAAGTCGAGTTAAATACCTTCAAGGCAAAAGTGAGTATATAGTCCCACTTTTAAACTCTAAATATTTCGGGATGAGAATACATGCATTTTATGATTTACGTTATGGACACAAGTGATAAAAAAAAATATTCTACATTGAGTTGTACCACTGGCATACTTCCCTGTAGCTTGGTAACTACTATTTACATGTGGTATTGTAAACGCGAATCCTGTTGATAGATCTATCGGGCCTGACAACCCCAACCGGACTGGACGACCAGTATTCAACGGTTGCACAGTACTTCATTTCAGTGACTACACTTGGTACAGTGTAGTGAGATTTCATAATAAAGGGAATATGCGACGTTGATTAAATGTTAAGTATGATTATCAAGTGCTCAACCACTTAGAATATTTTTATTAAAACGTTTATGTATATGAAATTTTGTGGTCTATATTTATAACGCTGCTAGCATTAAACCTATATCTCACCAACTTTATGTTGACGTTTAAAGCATGTTTATTCTCAGGTTCCTAGAAGTCTTCCGCTGTTTGAATATATGTTAGAGAAACCATGTGCATGGAGTCATACATGTTTTATTCGAGGAAGCATTGCATTCACAAAATCATCACCGTGTATTTATTTTGACTGCATTGTCAATAGAAGTATTCTTGTAAACTGTTATTTACGGTGATTGTCTATATGTAGAAATCATTAGATGTCGAAAACATTGAATTTTAAATATTCATTTATGGTATATCTTTTCAAAAGAATGCAATGTTTATAAAACGTATCATATAGAGGTCAAATGCCTCGCGATGTAATCATATGTTATTGTATTCGTCCCTATGGATTGGGTCGGGTCGTTTCATGTGGTATCAGAGCGGTGGTCTTAGCAAACCAAGTGTGCATTAGTGTGTCTAACTGATAAGTCGTTAGGTTGCATTAGTGAGTCTGGACTTCGACCGTGTCTGTATGTCAAAATTTTGCTTATCATTTTGTGTCGAAAATCATCTACTTATCATCTGTAGGAAATTACCTGCTTATCATCTTAAGTCTAAACGCGTCTTACTGCATTCATTGCATGAATGGTGTATAGACAAAATTCATATCTTAGCATATTTGCTAATTCATATCTACGCGTATCTGTTACTGTAAACTTTGTCTGACATATTCCGTAAATCCCTCCGTAATCTATGAGATCTTTTGTTCTATATATGTGGATATTCTATATAATTAGAATACCACCCAATAGCCGGAAAAATCATTTCATATCGAAAAATCCTTTATTCAATCATACGAAATGGAACTCGTCACTAGTTGAAGTCCCTCGGATTCCGATATGGAATACCACTCAAGCTCCGAAAGCAGTGTGACCGGAATGGATCAACCAATCAGTCATCCTCTATTTTGGATGGATTGGGGATGGGTTCGTAGCCTCCTCAATCATTGGAGACAAGAAGAAGGTGATCCCTTCCATCTACCAAATTGCCCTCTTGGCGATGAACCTGAAGCACTTACCGGCGAACCTGTTCGAGAAACCATTTTCTCTCTCATTTTCAGAGTATCTCGTCACGATTATATACTACAACAATTTCTAGATTTTATTTATCCGCTCGTCCGAACCGACAATCACCCCGGTGTAATAGAAGAAGTCAACGAGCTTCGCACTCGGGTTGTGGCTTTGGAGAATACGGTACGAAGGTTACAAACACCATCAGCAGCATCAGCAGCATAACCAGTACCGTCAATAACATCAACATCGCAAGCCTCAATACCCTAAGCACCAGCAGCATCATCAGCATCAACGTTATCACCATCATCAACATCAACAGGATCATTACCACCACCAACAATCACATCCGCATCACACTCCTCAATATCACCATCCGTACCTCGGATATCAATGTCAGACGCACCATAGATACCAAGAAGTACCAACAACAACAAACGATGAAATATTGATTCATAACTTCATCGGAGAAACATTCTATGGTGATTATGTAATCTCTAAAGACATAGAGATTACCTATTTCTGCCTTAACCATAAATCAGATGAGTGGACAGAAATGATAAAAGGAAGAGTAGAAACCCCGACAAGAATAATGCGTAAGGTACAAGCTAGACTTGTTTTACCAACAACATCAGCAGTACCCTTAGCCTCACCAACACAGTCAGTGCTGTCAACATCGTTAGAATCGTCAGCAACTTTAACATCACAAGCTCCACCAGTTCAAGAATCACCGTGGACATCATCAATAACGCGTAAATTGCATCAACGAGTTATGAAGTATTAACTCATTCTTCTGAAGAATTTATATAAATATTTTATATATATGAATTCGGAAACCAAAATAAATCTTTTTGTACTAAGCTATTAAGTATGAATTGAAAAAGGGTAGATACTACTTGTTTAAATTCATATTACAACTATGCAATGATGTACGTCCTTCGTCAGCAACTTAATCATCATTAACTACAATCCCTGTTTCAATTCAATGAATTTTGTTTTATAATAAACCAAGTGTATTATTCAATAATATGTTTGATTTTACACTTTCATCTTCAATGTACTCGAAGCTTACTGGGAAACAACATTCATATCTTGCGAAGTTAGCAAGAGTTCAATGAGTATCAGCATGATTCACTAAGGAAATATATATAAGAATAAATAATGAAGTATTGATCCATAACTTTATTAATATTCTGTGAAGAATATGTGGTTCCTAATCGTTTTAAAGATTACTTATTCTAGCTCAAACCGAAAATCAAATGAGTGTAATATTATATTGACTTATTAAATTCATGATTACATCTGAAGAAGATATATATGTACATATATTTTCATAAAGATTGTAATAAAATTCTCTGGTACAAAACATTACTTGTGAAATTTTTTTTTAATGGGTAGGTAATACCCGAGAGATATATAAATTCACAATTAATATGATTATATTCTTCGACTCTGATTCAACAATCATCAACTATACTCACTACCTTCACAATAATATACATTCTTTCATACAAATCAAAACAACCATTCTCATCCAAATTTGATTACGACAAAATGAAATTCAAGTCAAGACTTAACAGAAGACATCACTCTTAGGACTCTTACATCTTTCAAAACTATACTTTGACTTCAAAACTATGCTAGAACATCATTCGATTCTTGGAACCCAGAAAAATATTTGTATCATTCAAAGTCCTAAAACATCATATGTATATTAACAATTACAATCTATGATCAAACCCTTCGAAATTCCTGAAGACACTTCAAATAATGGACAATCGCGATGATGATCCAACCACACATTACCCGCGGTCTTGCACCTGAAAAGCTCTCGAAACCAAGGACATAATTTAACACGTATCTGCGTTAAATATTTTAGCATTTATTAGCAACAATAACTTTGCGATTCCTTTTCAAAATAGCAAATTTTGTCACAGTTTCAGCAAGTCAACCTCGACTTTCCATTCGAAGTAGCCTTATTATAACCTGTAATACATACGATTACCCTTTTGTTACCAGGGAACCTTTTATATTCCACGACATTATCAGCAGATGTACCAGAAACTCGTTACCCCTTTGGCAGAATCAACAATTGGTATTTTAAAATCTCGCAGCATTTCTATTTCGGCAGTTATATATATATATATATATATATATATATATATATATATATATATATATATATATATATACAACGTCTATCCCCAAGAATTACATAGTTCAAATGTGAAGTTTCTGAAAAATGCTCCAGTCTACGAATAAGTACTATTAAGTTTTGGAAAAGACTGATAAAGTGGTAAAGACAGTAGACAACAATTACGGTCAAAAGTTTGACAATAAAGAATAATAGATTGGAAAATCTCGAACGAAAAATTTGGTACTGGAAAACGAATTGAGCAAAGTATAAAGGAGGTCGTGGACAAATCACAATGACGAAATCTACCTTCAAAGGATTCAAATGATTCAGTGTCTGCTGAAACCGTTAGTAAGAACCTTACTCATTATTCTAAACCTTCACAGACAGATTTTCCGCGTCATTCCCTGATCTTAGATATTCTAAGATATCATCGTATTTTTCATTATAAATATCTCCGATATTACTGAAGATATATTCCCAACTATACTCATCAAAAATCATTTATCTCTTCACAATATTTGCGTTACAACATAAAAGAAACTGTGTTAGTTTCTAAATTCTGAAAAATTCGAGTTTAAAATATGAATGTTTTGAAGTAGTGTTGGAAACTGAAGCATGAATTAGTATAATATAATGACACTTGATCAACGTGATTATATTACAGTAATTCATGCTGAGTTTCTAAATGGAACATAATGATTCACAGATCATAACGTCATCATGTGCCATGTTACACAACTCTTACATTCTACCCAATCTCCGAACATATTAAGAACATATCTCCTTGATAATTCTATCTTTTCGGACATTCTGGTAACTTACCAAATCAAGATCGTGCAATTACTATTTCCTTCTTAGAACATTAACTATGTTTATTTCAAAATCCATACCTACGAATTCCGGACCATTATCCGCTTGACTCGAAGTCGGGAAGAGGAAACAGAAGTATGGAACTGTTGAATATAAAAGAAAATATAAAGCTCGACAACAACAAATAAATTACAAACCGTGTATATCAATACGTATTGCAACGTAAAGGCACGAGAGAATTAACAATACTATAACCCCAAGGTAATATTAGAAATAAATAAAATCCTCCGGAGATAGATGAAAAAGAAGAATGACAGAGATGAAAGTTAAGAGTATATCCAGGATCAGTACTGGATGAAGCATACTGATAAATGTTTTAAAGTATGAATTGAGGGAGGAAGAATAGAAGGTATGAGTTGTAAGGAAATGAAGGGAGGTGGATTTATAGTAAAAGATCCGACAGAGCAATCAAAATAGATGATCGAATTTAAAGCGGAATCTAATTTCCTTGATTATCGAAGAATCAAATCTCATTATGAAGATTTTACTCCAAATCTCTTGAACTTGGAAATCAATCCTATCTATGTCAAAAGATATGACGAATCTATACCTACTCATTTCACCCTTTGGTGATAGCCTCACTCGTACTCTTCACAAAAATCAAATTGCTTTATCAATATTACTTGATGATAATAAAACTCTAATTTCCAACTCGTATACATCATGAAAACATACTTATTGTCAGCCATGACCATCCCATTCAAATTTCGGGACGAAATTTATTTAACGGGTAGGTACTGTAACGACCCGGATTTTTCCAATCGTTTTATACTTATGAGATTAATATTTACATAAATTAAACCTTACCAACATGATAAGCAATCCAAATTGTTGAGACTTGTGTTTTTGAAAAGAGTTTTACACAACGTTTGACCGTCCAATTTGACCGATGATATCACGAACTATATAACATACGATAATTATATGTTTGTGTATATATATGTATTTATATATATTTAACATGATCTAAGGATGGTTTAACATCTCATTGTGTACTAATGACAATGAGTTATAAGTATATTTTGAAACTACTAACTTAAGTTTTCAAAATGATAACTATACGTAACATTCTTTGATATATATACTTATAACCTATAATGCTTATACATGTATCGTATATATAATGTATTTAATCACTTTTTAAGGACTTAAATACATAAAACAATATAAGTATATTCACAAAAGATAGCTATATTTGAATTCTCATTCCGTTTCCTCAAGATTTCTATACGTATATCTAGGGTATATGTACCCGTATCATACCCAGCTTCTATATGTATTTACTATTGGTATATACACATCAAATCATCATCCTAATCAACATTATTACTACCCTAGATATGAGGTAACTAGGATTTGTCAAGTAGCATGAATTATTAGTAAGAAAACAAAATTAGGAATCCTTTTCTTTCTTTATAAACTAAAAACGTTTTTATGAATGAACACCATTTCTTCACTCCATTTTCTCATACCTACACCCTCATTTCTCTCTCAAAATACTCCTAACTTCATACTTGATCATCCTCAAGCATTTTTTCCATCATTTAGCTTCAATTACAAGCCTTAAACACCATAAGAAAACTCTTTCAAGAACATATCAAAATAACCACCCATTTGAAGAAGTATACTTCCAACCTTTTGATCTAACTCCACCACTCTTTAATTCCAAGATTTTTTCTTATCTCTTACAGTAAATTTGTCCAAGTAACATGAGGTAGTAACCTTGTTCATAATCTTGTTCAATTCATAATTATATAGCTATCTTATTTTATGTTGTAAAATTTTAACAACAAGAACATAGTTTGAATGATTTCAAACTTGTTTGCAAACTAAATAGATCCTTCTAACTTAACTTTTAAAACACTTCAAGACCTGTAATATATCATAATGATATGCTAACTTAACAAGATATAACTTGGTTTTACAAAGAACACCTTAAAAACTGAATCTACGTCGTCGGAGTGCAACCGGGGGCTGTTTTGGGTTGGATAATTAAAAACCATCTTGAACTTTGAATTGGAAGTTCATGTTCTGTAAAAATGATATTTCTTATGAATATGTTAACACATAAAAATTTCATGGTTTAACTCAAAGTGTAAATATTTTTAGAAAAATGATCATTAAATGTTGTTTTTATGATGAAAAATGATCACTTTCATAA
Source organism: Rutidosis leptorrhynchoides (assembly GCF_046630445.1). Taxonomy (NCBI): domain Eukaryota; kingdom Viridiplantae; phylum Streptophyta; class Magnoliopsida; order Asterales; family Asteraceae; genus Rutidosis; species Rutidosis leptorrhynchoides. The sequence goes on along the minus strand of NC_092337.1, from coordinate 290,331,440 downwards.
GTTTTACCAAAGTTTAACCTATAACCTGTGATTTCGAATACAAACTAAGGTATTTTCAGTTCATATTCTTAAAATTTTACTCGATCCAAGGAAGTGGCAAGTTGAACCAACAAAAACGGAGTTGTAATGAAGAAACTACGACTAAAACAAGATTGGGTATCCGAAGCTAGTTTAGCTACGAAAATATTTGGAGATAAAGTAAATTAATCATATCTTTTCTAATTAATATGATATTTTATATATAATTACTTATGATTTGATTTTATATATTTTAGGACCACCCGTAAACAACACGAGAAGATTAATCATAAGACCTCATGATTGTACGCAACACGTCATTTGACAACACGGTACTTTATGTACGCAACATGTCATTTGACAACATGGTACCATGGGTCGAGATTAATTCTGATCAATACGAATATGATGGGGTCTTTATTTATTTTATTGAGCAACTAATTGTGGACCACTAACATCGGACTGCTAACTACGGACTAAGAAAATATTAAAAGTATTATAAGTGTATATATATATATATATATATATATATATATATATATATATATATATATATATATATATATATATATATATATATATATATATATATATATATGTAACAATTACTTGAAAAGAAAATATGTTGATATATTATATATATATGGTTAGGTTCGTGATATCTATCGGAGACCAAGTCGAGTTAAATACCTTCAAGGCAAAAGTGAGTATATAGTCCCACTTTTAAACTCTAAATATTTCGGGATGAGAATAAATGCATTTTATGATTTAGGTTATGGACACAAGTGATAAAAAATATATTCTACGTTGAGTTGTACCACTGGCATACTTCCCTGTAGCTTGGTAACTACTATTTACATGTGGTATTGTAAACGCGAATCCTGTTGATAGATCTATCGGGCCTGACAACCCCAACCGGACTGGACGACAGTATTCAACGGTTGCACAGTACTTCGTTTCGGTGACTACACTTGGTACAGTGTAGTGAGATTTCATAATAAAGGGAATATGCGATGTTGATTAAATGTTAAGTATGGTTATCAAGTGCTCAACCACTTAGAATATTTTTATTAAAACGTTTATGTATATGAAATCTTGTGGTCTATATTTATAACGCTGCTAGCATTAAACCTATATCTCACCAACTTTATGTTGACGTTTAAAGCATGTTTATTCTCATGTTCCTAGAAGTCTTCCGCTGTTTGAATATATGTTAGAGAAACCATGTGCATGGAGTCATACATGTTTTATTCGAGGAAGCATTGCATTCACAAAATCATCACCGTGTATTTATTTTGACTGCATTGTCAACAGAAGTATTCTTGTAAACTGTTATTTACGATGATTGTCTATATGTAGAAATCATCAGATGTCGAAAACATTGAATTTTAAATATTCATTTATGGTATATCTTTTCAAAAGAATGCAATGTTTATAAAACGTATCATATAGAGGTCAAATGCCTCGCGATGTAATAATATGTTATTGTATTCGTCCCTATGGATTGGGTCGGGTCGTTTCAATATATATATATATATATATATATATATATATATATATATATATATATATATATATATATATATATATATATATATATATATATATACATATATATTCATATTACTAATATTCATTTGTTATAATATTACTAATAGGAATCATGATACTTAATAATATTAGTGATAAAATAATAATAATAATAATAATAATAATAATAATAATAATAATAATAATAATAATAATAATAATAATAATAATAATAATAATAATAATAATAATAGTAATAGTAATAGTAATAGTAATAGTAATAATAATAAGAATAATAATAATGATTTAACTACCTCAAAGAATACGCTTCCTAAAAAAAATGCCATAACCCGGGATCGAACACGCTCTCGTTCCCCTACATGCACCCCAAACCATATAATCTGTTTTGCTTTTTTAGAAATATAACATAAACCAAAATATATAACCCGAATACTTATCTATTCCTCCTCATTCTAAATCAAAATTAAAACCCAGAACTAGTTCATCAACATCAAAATCATCATCTTATTCCCTTCATCTTCAAATCATCAACAGGCATCATCTTCATTTTCATTATTTCATGTATCGATTTCATTAACATACCCATCAACCTAATTAACAACATAGTCTAATCATAATCATATAAACCGTCATTACCATCTTTATTTATCATTATCAATATCTATATCATACCCTAACCCTAACATCCTCTTCATCATCATTTGTTTCGTAACAGCAATTGAGTAGCGTGACTATTTGAATAGGAAATGGTTATGAAGCTGCAGTGGTAGTAGATCGATTAGTCACAGCAGCCCACGCAAAGTTGATTTCAAAATTTTGGGCTGTCTTGGAGTTAATTAAAGTTAACAGGCCCAATATACCATATTATCCAAGCCCAACTAAATCATTACAGTCCATTATCGTATTAGCCTTTTAATAACTTCAGTGTACTTTATACAGAATTGTGACCACTACATATTCTCCCATAATCACCATCCTACGTGTATCCTAATCATACATAATCATTAACATCATTATCAACTTAATCTTTTTACTTATCACTTTGTCACTACCGAATTTCATCATCAACTTGAATTCATATCATTACACTCGCTATATTATTATCATCATTATCCTTATCGTCAAATCATTATATCTAACATCCATATAATAATTTTAACAACATAAATAAAATTATTGTGGCCTAGAGTACAAGTTCGATGGGTGTGGTTGCGGATCATGGTTGCAATGGTTGTCAAAACAGAAATAAACAGCTAGTAATCATGTGCATATATAGGTGGACTGATAGCAGCTGTTTAATGTTAATATCGAGCAGAAATAAAAGACTTACATGATGGGTTTTGTGGTTGTTCGAACATAAACAAAGAGTAGAAGGTGACCTGTGATGTACGATGGGTTTGGGTCATTCATACGGTCAACAGTAGTAGTAACCGAGGATGGTTTGATGAAGATGGGGATGTGGGGTTCGTTTAAGTTAATGAAGGTGATGGTATAAAGATGATGAAGATGATGTGGCTTTTGATGGTGGTGATAGATTGGTTCTGGTTCTTTAGTCGAATAGAAGGTAGTCCTCGATTTGGTCTTTAGCTCAAAATAGAAAAATTATAGTGATGGTGGTTGTCAAGTGGGTTTGCACAAAGGGAGGTGAGGTGCAGCGGTTTTTGGTTTCATTCGAACATGAATAGAAGGGAAAAATGCAGTAGTGGTGATCTAAATGGGTTTAACGGTTTTATTTTGGGAGTGAACAAAAACACAGAGAACAAGTGGGTTTGATGATGGTTTATTATGATGAGTTCTTGGTTGTCTAATGGTGATGGCTTCACTATGGTGATTGTAGCAAGGGTGTTCAAAGTGGGTTATATAATTTGATTAAAACAGGAAACAAAAAAAAAAACGCGAAGTACTGTGGTTGTTAATCAAGGTGATAACCGGTGATGGACTGTGGTGAAGATGAGTTTCACGATTGGGAGAGGTAGAGGGAGAGATTGAGAGACGAGGTTGTGTTATGTTTCATGTATCTATAAGTGTTAGTATTTATATATATTAGTATGTATAAGACAATGGGATGACAAAAGAGTTAGTGAGTTGTCAGGGAAAAACAAAAACAGTGCACAAATTTTAAATCCCGTGAATCTCAAATTCCATTCACATTTCAATATAATAATTTAATAATAATTATAATATCATTTAAAATATAAACCTGTGAAATTATTAGCCGTCGTTTACTATTGGTTTTATATTTTATTTATGGACTGAAATTCGTGTTCCTTTGATACTTAGTGGCGAATAAAAATCTTTCAGAAAAATTCCAAAATTTTAAATTAAATATCTTTATTTATTTGGGTCATTATGGTATAAAATTTAGTCATTAACTATTAAATAAAAATTACATTAATTATTCACTCCCAACCCCAAATTAAATATAAAAAGTTTTAAAATTTAACAAATAACTTCTAAATGTATTATTAATAAGCCTATAATTTATTAAACTCATTTTTGGATCACCATTTATTTTAAAATCACATAAGTTTGAATTTATCTTGCTTAATATCAACCGAAACATCAAACGAGTATTATCATCATTTAATATTTATTTTTTAATATACTTTATTTATATATAGAGATATATTTTAAATAATAATTATTATAATATCCTATTTTTTTTAATTTACTTTACATAAATAAATTTTAGTAACAACAACATATAATACATCGAATTATATTTCGAATTCTTATATATATATATATATATATATATATATATATATATATATATATATATATATACCTACACACATATCTATTTATAATTAATTGTTCGTGAATCATCGAGAGCAGTCGGAGGTCAATTGAATATATGAAACAGTTCAAACTTTTTGAGACTCAATAGTACAGACTTTGCTTATCGTGCCGAAATCATATATAGATTAAGTTTAAATTTGGTCAGAAATTTATGGGTCATCACAGTACCTACCCGTTAAAGAAATTCCGTCCCGAAATTTGATTAGGATGGTCATGGCTGAAAATAAGTATGTTTTCATGACGAATATGAGTTGATAAATAGATTTTTATCATCATTGAGAAATATGGATGAAATGATTTGATTACTCAAAGCGTACGTGTGAAGCTATCACAAAAGGGTGAAATGTGGAAATATAGATTTGCCATAACTTTTGACGTAGTCAAGATTGAATTCCGAAATTCAAGGGATTTAAAGAAAATCTTCGAAATCTAAAAGATTTGATTCTTCGTGAATTAAGATCTCTATAATTAAATTCAGTGATCTGCCTCGATTACTCTGTCTGATATTTTCATTATAAATTAAACTTTTTCTTTTCCATTATTTTCACCATTCCTATACTCTCTTTCTTAGTTCATACATCCAAAAGATTTTGAAAGTTCTTAATCCCGTTCTAATCCTTGATATTTTCCTAATTATCATTTCTGTCATCCTTATTTTCAATCTTCCACCAGAAAAATCTGTTTACTTCTACTATTACCTTGGGGTGATACTATTCTTAATTCTATCGTGTCTTTATATTGCTATTCGTATTAATATCTACGGTTTGTAACCTCCGTATTGTTATTGGGCTTTATATTTTCTCTTATATTTTGGAGCTCTTTGCCTTTTTATTCTATTCTCGACCTCTAGTAAAGCGAATAATGGTCCAGAATTCGTAAGTATGGAGTTTCGAATGAACATCATGTTCTAAACAAGAAAGAACGTATTAGCACGATTTGATTTGTCAAATTACCAGAATATCCCGAAAAAGACCGAATCATCAAGAAAATATTTTCTTGATATTTTTAGAGATTAAATAGAATACAAGAGTCGTGTAACATGGCACATGATGATGGTATGGTATGTGAATCATCATGTTCCATTTAGAAACTCAGCATTACTTACTGTAATATAATCACGTTGATCAAGTGTCATTATATTATACTAACTCATGCTTCAGTTCCCAACACTACTTCAAAAACATTCATAATTTTACATTTGAATTTTTTAGAATTTAGAAACTAAAACTGTTTCCTTCTGATGTAATACAGATAACGCGAGGAGATAGATAATTTCAGATATGAATAGTTATGAAAATATCTTCAGAAATATCGAGGATATTTATAAATGAAGATACGATGATATCTTAGAATTTCGAATATCGATGGATGATAAATAAGATTTGTACGTAAAGGTTTAGAGTCAGGAGCAAGTTATTCGTTAATGACTTCAGCAGATATTGAATCATTTGGATTCTTTGAAGGCAGATTTAGCCTTTGTGATTTGTCCACGGCCTCCTTCATAGTTTGCTCAATTCGTTTTTCAATACCAAGTTTTCTTTTGAGCTTTTCTAACATATCCTTCTTTATCATCAAACTTTTGGTTGTTAAGGTCATTTACAGTTTTTGTTGCTTCGTTCAACTTTTCAAAACTCAGAGTATTGATTTGCAGGCTGGGTGCTTTTCAGAATTTCAGAATGGAAGATCATAATTTCAAGAGATAAATGTTTATATGTATACTTATAACTGTTGATGTAGGAACGCTACGAAGTCCGAGAATAATGGTTGAAGATTCTCGGTAATTGATGTGGTAATTCTAGTTATAAGATGTGGATGAGTATATGATAAGGTTTTAATGAACAAATATAATGGTTTTTCAGAAAGACTTAAGCGAATGAGGAATGAAGTTGCTGGTAAGTTTACTGCTAATGTGGTGGAATATAAACGGTTCCTCGGTAACGATGACGAAAGGCAAACTTATATATCAATGTTATAATAAGGCTAATCCGACTGAAAAGTCGAAGTTGACTTGCTGGAGCTGTGACAAAATTGGCTAATTTGGAAAGGGATTGCAAAGTTATTTTCGGTAATAACAACGCCAAAAGAGCTAGCACAGATACATGTTAAACGTTTACTCAGGTTCTGAGTGTTTTCAGGTGCATAACTATATGCATAAATCTTTCCTTCCGTAGATGAAGTGCGGTTGGTTCATCCTCTCTATTGAGGTGTTTTCAAGAATGATGAAAGGTTTGAACGCATATTGTAATCGTCAAGATACAAATGAGTTTTAAGATGAAATCAAATGGCAAACTTGAAGAAATGTTTAGTTTCATATGTTATAATCAATATTTTAATTCATTTTAATTATCCAATGTTATTAGTCCACAGCTAGTAGTCCACAATTAGTAGTCCACAATTAGTAGTTCAACATTTCATATATAGTTTAATATATAATATTTGAATTAATTAATATGTGTCGTGACCCATTATATACATGTCTCAGACTAGATCACAACTCAAAGTATATATAATATTGTAGAATTAACCTCAATCTTGTATAGCTAAATCGATCATTACCGCATATAGAGTGTCTATGATTATTCCAAATAATATATATAGATGCGTCGATATGATATGTCAAAACCTTGTATACGTGTCCCAATATTTAAAGTGCGTAAAATAAATTACAGAAATTAAATGACGATAAATAAAATTGCGAGAATTAAAATTGCGATAATTAAATTGCGATAAATAAAATGTAATAAGGAATTAACAGTTAGCTAGGAACAGTTAGCTAGGATTTTGTTAGCGTGGTTTCTTAACAAAATTTCTCATAGTTAATTTGTTTATTTCTAACAAATTTTATTTTTGTTCAATGTTTTCTTCATTATGCCACTTGTTGGATTCTGATAGGTCAAAATCCAAATATAAAATTGAATGAAAATGGTTATTCCGTGGTGAACGGATTCGTATATCTGTGGATGTAAGTAGGATAGTAAATGACTATTGAATCAGATTTGAAGAATGTACAGTTTAACTTATTAATGTGAAATCTAATTATTCCTCGGGTATTTCCTACCCGTTAAAATATTTTCACCATTAACAGTTTGTACAAAAGAATTTTTAATTACAATCTTTATGAAAACATATATACATATATCTTTTCTTCAGATGTAGTCATGGATTTAATGAGTTAATATGATATTAAACTCATTTGATTTACCGTTAGAACAAGAATATATAATCTCTAAAACACTAGAGATTACATAATCATTATGTCGAACGAAGATCAAGGATGTAGAACGATACGTAGAACGAAGATTATACTTGAGGTACAGAATGAGATGTTGAGGCATGGATTGTTGATGGTACTGTTGGTGCCGATGATGTTGCTGAAGCTGATACGTTTTGCACCATATTTTCCAAGACTATAACTCGGGCGTGAAGCTCGTTGACTTATGCTATTACTCCGGGATGATTGTCGGTTCGAACGAGTGGATGAATAAGGTTTAGAATTTTAGATAGAATATAATCGGGATGAGCTACTCTGGGAATGAGGTTGAAAATGGTATTTCGGATAGGTTCGCCAGTAAATGCTTCAGGTTCTTTGTCAAGAGGGCAATTTGGTTGATGGAAAGAATCGCCTTCTTCTTGTTTCCATTGGTTAAGTCAATTATGAACTCATCCCCAATTCATCCCGAATTGATGGTGGCTAATTGGTTGATTCATTCCGGTTACATTGCTTTCGGAGTTCGAGTGGAAATCCATATCGGAATAGCTGTCGGTAACACTGTGAGAACCCCCTCTACGATTAAGCCAATTAAACAGCCTAAACCAGCTCTAATACCACATGAAACGACCCGTCCTAATCCATAAGGACAAATACAATAACATATGATTACATCGCGAGGTATCTGACCTCTATATGATACATTTTACAAACATTGCATTCGTTTTTAAAAGACAAACTTTCTTTACATCGTAAGTTGAAAGGCATGCATACCCTTTCATAATATATCCAAACTATAAATGACTTAATTGTAATCTTGTTGAACTCAACGACTTGAATGCAACGTCTTTTGAAATATGTCATGAATGACTCCAAGTAATATCTTTAAAATGAGCAAATGCACAGCGAAAGATTTCTTTTCAAACCACAGAATAAACATGCTTTCAAGTGTCAACCAAAAGTTGGTGAGTTCATTAGTTTTTCATAAACATTCATTTCCATCATTTTAATAGACCACAAGATTTCATATATTTAATTGTACACGTAACCCGAGTACAAAATAACACGCGTAACCCGAGAATTAAAAATCATTCATATGGTGAACGCTTGATAACTGACTTAACTTTAATGCATAGATTATCCCAAAACAGAACCTCTCGTCTTTATAATAATAATAATCTCGAAGTACTAAAGCATCCGTACCCCGGATAGAACTTGTCGAGGTCCATAGATCTATCTTTAGGATTCGCGTCAATTAGGGGCCATAACCGTTTCCTAATTATTAGGTTACCAAGCTAAAAAGGGGTGATATTCAATATTCATAATCCATCCATAGAATGTAGTTTTTGATCACTTGTGTCTATTTCGTAAAACATTAGTAAAATCAACGCATGTATTCTCAGTCCCAAAAATATATATAAAAAGGGAGTAATGAAACTCACAATACGATATTTTGTAGTAAAAATATGCATACGACGATACTGAACAATGCAGAGTTGGCCTCGGATTCACGAACCTATATCAAGTATATATATATATTAACACATATAATTGAAATCGAAAATTTTTATATATTATTATTAATGCTATAATTGTTATATTTAATAGTTTATAGGTTTTCTCAATAATATATTCACTTTAGATAAAAATATTAATATAGATATGTTATATGTATTAAATATTTTTTTTCATATTTCTAATATTCATTTGTTATAATATTACTAATAGGAATCATGATACTTACTAATATTAATGATAAAATAATAATAATAATAATAATAATAATAATAATAATAATAATAATAATAATAATAATAATAATAATAATAATAATAATAATAATAATAATAATAATAATAATAATAATAATAATAATAATAATAATCATAATAATAGTAATAGTAATAATAAGAATAAGAATAATAATAATGATTTAACTACCTCAAAGAATAAGCTTCCTAAAAAAATGCCATAACCCGGGATCGAACCCGCGACCTCTCGTTCCCCTACATGCACCCCAAACCATGTAATTTGTTTTGCTTTTTCAGAAATATAACACAAACCAAAATATATAACCCGAATACTTATCTATTCCTCCTCATTCTAAATCAAAATCAAAACCCAGAACTAATTCATCAACATCAAAACCATCATCTTATTCCCTTCATCTTCGAATCATCAACATGCATCATCTTCATTTTCATTATTTCATGTATCGATTTCATTAACATACCCATCAACCTAATCAACAACATAGTCTAATCATAATAATATAAACTGTCATTACCATCTTTATGTATCATTATCAATATCTATATCATACCCTAACTCTAACATCCTCTTCATCATCATTTGTTTCGTAACAGCAATTGAGTAGCGTGACTATTTGAACAGGAAACGGTTATGAAGCTACAGTGGTAGCAGATCGATTAGTCACAGCAGCCCACGCAAAGTTGATTTCAAAATTTTGGGCTGTCTTGGAGTTAATTAAAGTTAACCTGCCCAATATACCATATTATCTAAATATTAGCCTTTTTATAACTTCGGGATGCTTCATATGGAATTGTGACCACTACATATTCACCCATAATCACCATCCTACGTGTATCCTAATCATACATAATCATTAACATCGTTATCAACTTAATCTATTTACTTATCACTTTGGCTTTTACTTATCACTTTGGCACTACCGAATTTCATCATCAACTTTAATTCATATCATTACACTCGCTATATCCTTATCATCAAATCATTATATCTAACATCCATATAATAATTTTAACAACATAAATAAAATTATTGTGGCCTGGAGTACAAGTTCGATGGGTGTGGTGGCGGATCATGGTTGCAATGGTTGTTGAAAATAGAAATAAACAGTTAGTAAGCGTGTGCATATATAGGTGGACTGATAGCAGTAATTTAATGTTAATATCGAGCAGAAATAAAAGACTTACGTGATGGGTTTTATGGTTGTTCGAACATAAACAAAGAGTAGAAGGTGACATGTGATGTACGATGGGTTTGGGTCATTCATACGGTCAACAGTAGTAGTAACCGAGGATGGTTTGATGAAGATGGGGATGTGGTGTTCGTTTAAGTTAATGAAGGTGATAGTATGAAGATGATGAGGGTTTTGATGGTGGTGATAAATTGGTTCTGGTTCTTTAGTCGTATAGAAGGTAGTCCTCGATTTGGTCTTTAGCTCAAAACAGAAAAATTATAGTGATGGTGGTTGTCAAGTGGGTTTATATAAAGGGAGGTGAGGTGCGGCGGTTTTTGGTTTCATTCGAACATGAATAGAAGGGAAAAATGTAGTAGTGGCAATCTAAATGGGTTTAACGGTTTTATTTTGGGAGTGAACAAAAACACAGAGAACAAGTGGGTTTGATGATGGTTTATTATGATGAGTTCTTGGTTGTCTAATGGTGATGGCTTCACTATGGTGATTGTAGCAAGGGTGTTCAAAGTGGGTTATATAATTTGATTAAAACAGGAAACAAAAAAAAAACGCAAAGTACTGTGGTTGTTAATCAAGGTGATAACCGGTGATGGACTGTGGTGAAGATGAGTTTCACGATGGGGAGAGGTAGAGGGAGAAATTGAGAGACGAGGTTGTGTTATGTTTCATGTATCTATAAGTGTTAGTATTTATATATATTAGTATGTATAAGACAATGGGATGACAAAAGAGTTAGTGAGTTGTCAGGGAAAAACAAAAACAGTGCACAAATTTTAAATCCCGTGAATCTCAAATTCCATTCACATTTCAATATAATAATTTAATAATAATTATAATATCATTTAAAATATAAACCTGTGAAATTATTAGCCGTCGTTTACTATTGGTTTTATATTTTATTTATGGACTGAAATTCGTGTTCCTTTGATACTTAGTGGCGAATAAAAGTCTTTCAGAAAAATTCTAAAATTTTAAATTAAGTATCTTTATTTATTTGGGTCAATATGGTATAAAATTTGGTCATTAACTATTAAATAAAAATTACATTAATTATTCACTGCCAACCCCAAATAAAATATAAAAAGTTTTAAAATTTAACAAATAACTTCTAAATGTATTATTAATAAGCCTAAAATTTATTAAACTCATTTTTGGATCACCGTTTATTTTAAAATCACATAAGTTTGAATTTATCTTGCTTAATATCAACCGAAACATCAAACGAGTATTACCATCATTTAATATTTATTTTTAATATACTTTATTTATATATAGAGATATATTTTAAATAATTATTATTATAATATCCTTTTTTTATTTTACTTTACATAAATAAATTGTTCGTGAATCGTCAAGAGCAGTCGGAGGTCAATTGAATATATGAAACAGTTCAAACTTTTTGAGACTTAATAGTACAGACTTTGCTTATCGTGTCGAAATCATATATATATTAAGTTTAAATTTGGTCGGAAATTTACGGGTCGTCACAATTTCATGGTGAAAGAAGGTAATGTTCTTGGTCATAGAATTTCTATTAAAGGGATTGAAGTTGATAAAGAAAGAATTAATGTTATTTCCAACCTACTTGGACCTACTAATGTTAAATCAATTCGAAGTTTTTTAGGACATGCTGGATTTTATAGATGTTTCATTCAAGATTTCTTTAAAATTGCTCGACCATTAACTAAACTTTTAGAAAAAGACACTCCCTTTGAATTTAATAACGATTGTAAGAAAGCTTTCTCTATTTTAAAAGAAAATGTAACAACCCTACTTTTTCCGTCACTTCCGTTAACTGTCTGTTAATCGTTTTAACGGTGTTTACTTGAATTTATGTGTGTTTAAGTGTATTAAATGTATACTTGATCCTTGGAGGGTTACATAAATTAATATGGGTTAATATTAATTAATAAACCACTTTCGGTTAATGAAATACGATAAAAATGACACGGTTTGAATAACTGCAAAAACTACTTTTAGAGTAACGAAACGCTCGAGTTTATTTTTAATAATTATTTTAATAATTATTAACCTTGTAAAATATTTTATTTATTGGTATTTTAATAAATTAAATGATTGGATGCGTTTTAACGATCGGTTTAGCATTCTGGTACTTCGGTACGTTTAAACGGCACTTGAAACGGACCATGAGTACACGCTTTTGGACAACACGAGCCCGGGATACCCATGTGGGCCCCATTCGGCCGAACCCCCCTCCCCTTCCCTTTTATTTTCTATTTTGGGCATTTCCTTGTTAACTAGTGTAGTTAGGGCCTAATTCTAATTAACTAGTTAAATAAAACACATATCATTATCCCTAAACCTAAAATGATCGACAGCCTCCTCCCTCCTGCTCCCTTGTGTTCGTCGATCATCACCAACATCACAACACCACTCAATTTTACTTTTTAGATTAAACCTTCAACACAAGCATTGCAATTGACACCGATAGCTACACGTTGGTGTAAACAATTTAGTGATCTAAGGTATAATTCTCTAAACCCAAATTGATATAAATCTGATTTTGATGATGTTTAATAGTGTAAGATGTCTATTGCTCAAGTCTATATGCGGTTATGTTAATTGCTTGCGTTAATTCGATCGTTTGATGTGATTAGGGTAGATCCCGAATTTGTTTTGCACGGTTACAGAAAATTAACTTTGTTGAAAAATTAATAATTTTAGGCTTTGGATTTGCGTATTTTCGTTACCGTATGTGTAAGGTATGATTAAATGAAGTTTTGTTGATGAATCTGCGATTTATTCGAATTCTGGAAAAATGGGCACGGAATTGAGTTATATACTGATCAAAATTGTGTAGATAATTCTAAAAAATTCAATTTAGACTAGTAAATTGTAAGACCCTGATCCTGTTTCAGTAGAATTGGACGCCGTCCAAATTTCGGGACGCCGTCTAGTAAAGAAAGGTTGGACGCCGTCCAAGATTTGGGACGCCGTCTAACAGAACTGACGGGCCAGCTGAGAAATTGTTTTAAATTAGAAAGGGCATTTTGGTTAATTCACTTGGGTGTCGGTTTGGAGCCTTCAAGGCTGATCTAGATCCCATTTGTGGATCACATTTCACCCACACAAACACTCTCAATCATTCCTAAAGAGAGTGTAAGAGTTTAGAGAGAGAGAGAGAGAGAGCTTGATTTGGAAAAGAAGGAGTCGTATTCTCACCAAAGCTCGAGCTTTAAAGTTGTTTATCTCGTTCACGGCTACGTTGTGGTAGTATTGGTAAGTTCAAACTCTGAATTTCATTTGTTAAAATTGATATTCAAGTTAAGGTTGAGCTTGATTAGTTGTGAAATCCTTTTAGATGATGAAATGGGATTATGGTGACTAGTTATTCTTGTCACTTGGCGGGTTTTGGGTTGGTTGACAATTTGGCCTTGATTAGGCTTTGATGATGGGTTTAATCACTAGGTTTAGTGATTATGGAAGTGTTGGAACCCTTTTGGGAGTATTTGGTAGACATATTTTGAAATGGGACAAAATTAGGGTTTGGTGTCAATTTGCGCAAGACGAGTGTTTAACACTTGTGTTCAGGTTTAATTGGCGTATTAGACCATTCTCACTTGTGTTAGTGATTATTGGTTGGTTTAGACGTGGTTTGGTGCTTGGAAGTGCAATGGGTCAAAATTTGCACTAAGTGTCGTTTTGAGTTAGTTTGTAAATCCACTCTAAGTGTGTTGTTTGTGTTGTGATAATGGAATACGTACTTTCTATTGGCAAGTTGCGGATTATTTCAGTAGCATTCATCAAGGCGACAAGGTGAGTGTTAATATCCTATGTGCATATGTATGTGTAGGATGGGTGCGGGTCGGGTGAAGTGGTTCTCGGTTATAAACTCACTTCATATATAGGTGGATATGATGGGCTTGTGTAATAAGTCCAATTGGCACGGTTGTGAGTTTTGATTGACCACCTTTGGCTAGGTGCACACTTCGTATGTACATTATCACATGGACTTGTGATATGAAGTTATATAATCCCAATGTAGTGGGATTGGTATTGAGTTACGGTTGAGTAACCCCGATGATGTGGGTTTTGATGAGGTAGTGAATCTCGGGTTGTACGAATTCACTAAGGCACGGGTAGTACGGCCGTCCTCGGTTGTTGAAGTAGTGAAGGAAGTGAATCTCGAGTTGTACGAATTCACTAAGGCTAGGGTTGTTCGGCCAACCTTCATGGGTTTAAGGTTAAGGGGTTAACCTTGTTGTATTTTTGGATGTATCTTGTATATGCATATATATACTTATTGTATATTGTAGATAATCTTAAGAATTTGGCTTGGTGGTACGTTAGGTATAACTTTGCTTAGTTATGCTCGGATTGCGGTATGTGTTTACTATTTGTGTGTTGGCGATGCATATTCATTTTATGAATATATTTGTATGTAGTATATTATCACTTACTAAGCATTAGCTTACCCTCTCGTTGTTTACATTTTTATAGATTTGCATGGATGTCGTGGCTCGGGTAAGCGTGGGAACTAGTGGGCTTGCGTAGTTGATTATGATTGAGTAGCGTATCCCCAATCACCATGCTCGATCTTCGTTTTTGTGTTAAACTTATATGGTCAAAAACTCGTAATTTTGTACAAAAGTCGTAAAACGGACGATTTGGGCCCGGTGTCGTAAAACTCTGTTTTATCGTGGGAAACTCTTAGTTTTAATTATTATAACATATTGTGAAAGTGTTTTCGTGTGAAAGTGTCGGGAAGCGGGTTTTTCGCTCGCATAAAATGGTAATGCTGATCAGAATCTTTTAGTTCATTTAGACGCCGTCCAAGGAGCTTGGACGCCTGCCCGTCCTTCAGAGCTGGACGCCGTCCAGATATCTGGACGCCATCCAGATGTGCTGTCCCACAAATTTTTTTTTTAGGCGTGTTTTTGGTAGGATAACGGGTTGGGTCGTTACAGATGTCATGCTATTTGGTGTTGTAAAGCTCATGTTATGCTTAAACGAAGGTTCTTGACAAAACTGATTTGCTCGGTAACTAAAAATAAATTCTAAAAGCAATTTGAAATGAGATATTGAATCAAGTCTTTGCATATCTGTAAAATTCATATGTTTAGATAACTTTCATCTAGGCTTTGTGTTATATAGATTGGTATAGCTTGCGTAATGTGCGTGCGAAAACGATAACGTGTATTCTGTCCAAATCTGCTACGTATGCACCTTTAGATCTTTAAGTTGATTTGTGCATAGTTTGAGAACTTTATCTTCTGGATATTTAATCTTTTCATTAGTTTATGGCAAACCTTGAAACATGATACATTATGCACAATAAGGCCGTAGTTTTGATAACTATTGATTTGAGCTGAAATAGAAGGTCTGACTTTGCGGAATAAACTGTACCAATTAGCTAAACAAAAATGCCTCATCTTTTGATATGTGGTAACTTGACTTGTCCTTGAACCATGGCCACTGACCTTGCTCTAATTTTATGTTCCTAGCTCTGGTTATGCCCAATAGAAAATCGATGTGCATATTGAAATTGATTTCATACAACGTGTTTTGTGTATATAGTTATGTGTTCCATGCTAAGACTATAATTTTGAACTCATGAATGATTGTAGGTTAACTAATGATCATTTACATGCCTTAAGTGAAGCTTGATTGTTATATGCTCATACGTATCTTAGTTGCACACTACTTAACATGCGGTATGACAACAAAGTCGGAAATCGATGAAACTTGATGCCGAAACTGAAAATGCATGTTATGAACCAAGTTTGATTATTTGACCAACATTTGACATGAACCTACTGATGTGTTGACTTTGGTTGACTTTTGTTGACTTTCATGAACTAGTGGACTATGTGTTGACTTCTACTTTGAAACGCGTCGGTCTGAGCAATAGGATAACTTAATCTATGAAACCACTATTGTATAAGACATCAAAATTGACCAACCTAAATACGTATACTTAGGTTGCATTACTTGGCAGTAAACCGTACAAGTTATTTTGCTTACATTCCTCCCGAGCTTTTCAAAGGTGAGTCTACAGTCCCGCTTTTTACATATTTTCTAGGATGAGAATACACTCTGTTACATTTACATTTTTACAAATGCTTTTATTTTTGACACGAGTACTATTTTACATATTGAGTTATTGTTCACAAATCCCCTAGCTTGAATACTTTTATTACCTTTGGGTAAGCACAATTTAGATGGACGGATCCGTTAGGTTAGACAAAACCTCACCCTACTATAACTGTGGTGCATTTACTTTGAAATGTATGTACACTCGAACAAGTGTATACATTTTGAAATGTCCCGTTCATATTGATTATAAACGTTCCATATTAATTGATTTCGTTGTGGGGTTTTGACCTCTATATGAGACGTTTTTCAAAGACTGCATTCATTTTTAAAACAACCATAACCTTTATTTTATCAATAAAGGTTTCAAAAGCATTACGTAGATTATCAAATAATGATAATCTAAAATATAATGTTTACACATGACCATTACATAATGGTTTACAATAGAAATATATTACATCGACATATGTTTCTTAAATGCAGTTTTTACACAATATCATACAAACATGGACTCCAAATCTTGTCCTTATTTTAGTATGCAACAGCGGAAGCTCTGAGTATTCACTGAGAATAAACATGCTTTAAACGTCAACAAAAATGTTGGTGAGTTATATGTTTAACCTATATATATATCAAATCGTAACAATAGACCACAAGATTTCATATTTCAATACACATCCCATACATAGAGATAAAAATCATTCATATGGTGAACACCTGGTAACCGACATTAACAAGATGCATATATAAGAATATCCCCATCATTCCGGGACACCCTTCGGATATGATATAAATTTTGAAGTACTAAAGCATCCGGTACTTTGGATGGGGTTTGTTAGGCCCAATAGATCTATCTTTAGGATTCGCGTCAATTAGGGTATGTGTTCCCTAATTCTTAGATTACCAGACTTAATAAAAAGGGGCATATTCGATTTTGATAATTCAACCATAGAATGTAGTTTCACGTACTTGTGTCTATTTTGTAAATCATTTATAAAACCTGCATGTATTCTCATCCCAAAAATATTAGATTTTAAAAGTGGGACTATAACTCACTTTCACAGATTTTTACTTCGTCGGGAAGTAAGACTTGGCCACTGGTCGATTCACGAACCTATAAAAAATATGTACATATATATCAAAGTATATTCAAAATATATTTACAACACTTTTAATACATTTTGATGTTTTATGTTTATTAAGTCAGCTGTCCTCGTTAGTAACCTACAACTAGTTGTCCAACGTTAGATGTACAGAAAAAAATTGATATATATTATCTTGAATCAATCCACGACCCAGTGTATACACGTCTTAGGCTAGATCACAACTCAAAGTATATATATTTTTGGAATCAACCTCAACCCTGTATAGATAACTCCCACATTACTGCATATAGAGTGTCTATGGTTGTTCTAAATAATATATACACATGGGTCGATATGATATGTCAAAACATTTGCATACGTGTCTATGGTATCCCAAGATTACATAATATATTAGAATATATGTATAATACAATATAAGTTAGCTAGGATATGATTAATATAGATTTGTTACCAATTTTCACGTTGCTACAACAAGAAAAATTATCCAATCTTGTTTTACCCATAACTTCTTCATTTTAAATCCGTTTTGCGTGAATCAAATTGCTATGGTTTCATGTTGAACTCTATTTTATGAATCTAAACAGAAAAATTATAGGTTTATAGTCATAAATATAAGTTACAAGTCATTTTTGTAAAGGTAGTCATTTCAGTCGAAAGAACGACGTCTAAATGACTATTTTAGAAAACATACTTCCACTTTGAGTTTAATCATGATTTTTGGATATAGTTTCATGTTCATAAGAAAAATCATTTTCCCAGAAGAATAACTTTTAAATCAAAGTTTATCATAGTTTTTAATTAACTAACCCAAAACAGCCCGCGGTGTTACTACGACGGCGTATGTCCGGTTTTACAGTGTTCTTCGTGTTTTCAGGTTTTAAATCATTAAGTTAGCATATCATATAGATATGGAACATGTGTTTAGTTTATTTTAAAAGTCAAGTTAAAAGGATTAACTTTTGTTTGCGAACAAGTTTAGAATTAACTAAACTATGTTCTAGTGATTACAAGTTTAAACCTTCGAATAAGATAGCTTTATATGTATGAATCGAATGATGTTATGAACATCATTACTACCTCAAGTTTTCTGGATAAAGCTACTGAAAATGAAAAAAATAGATCTAGCTTCAAAGGATCCTTGGATGGCTTGAAAGTTCTTGAAGCAGAATCATGACACGAAAACAAGTTCAAGTAAGATTTCCACTCGAAATAAGATTGTTATAGTTATAGAAATTGAATCAAAGTTTGAATATGAGTATTACCTTGTATTATAAAGATATCTTACTGTAAATAAGAAAGATTTATTGAGGTTGGATGATCACTCTACAAGATTGGAAGTAAGCTAGCAAACTTGGAAGTATTCTTAATTTTATGAAACTAGAACTTGCAGAATTTATGAAGAACTTGAGAGAGATCAATTAGATAAAGAAAATTGAAGAATGAACGTTTTTGTAGGTGTTTTTGGTCGTTGGTGTATGGATTAGATATATAGGATATGTAATTTTGTTTTCATATAAATAAGTCATGAATGATTACTCATATTTTTGTAATTTTATGAGATATTTCATGCTAGTTTCCAAATGATGGTTCCCACATGTGTTAGATGACTCACATGGGCTGCTAAGAGCTGATCATTGGAGTGTATATACCAATAGTACATACATCTAAAAGCTGTGTATTGTACGAGTACGAATACGGGTGCATACGAGTAGAATTGTTGATGAAACTGAACGAGGATGTAATTGTAAGCATTTTTGTTAAGTAGAAGTATTTTGATAAGTGTCTTGAAGTCTTTCAAAAGTGTATAAATACATATTAAAACACTACATGTATATACATTTTAACTGAGTCGTTAAGTCATCGTTAGTCGTTACATGTAAGTGTTGTTTTGAAACCTTTAGGTTAACGATCTTGTTAAATGTTGTTAACCCATTGTTTATTAAATCAAATGAGATGTTAAATTATTACATTATCATGATATCATTATGTATTAATATATCTTAATATGATATATATACATTAAATGTCGTTACAACGATAATCGTTACATATATGTCTCGTTTCAAAATT